>NW_027591051.1:0-124938 GCF_964213995.1 Mustelus asterias
GTGTGTGTATGTGTTAATCTCTCTGTGTCACGTGTGTATCTGTGACTCTTTCTCAGTGACCCTGTGTGTATCTGTGATTGTCTCTCTGTGTCCCTGTGCATATCTGTGATTGTCTCTTTGTGTCACGTGTGTATCTGTGACCCTCTCTCTGTGTCCCTGTGCACATCTGTGATCTCTTTCCCTCTCTCTTTCACCTGTATAGTGCCTTTAGAAGCAAAGCAAACGTAGTGAACCACTCAGATATCATGGTAAACATGCTCTCTGTCCACCTCTGTGCAATTTTCTGGCATTGTGTACTATCTACACAACACAGGGAAGGAGCATTCCCTCCTGTGATGGCTCGTTACACAACTCCGATCAGTAACCTGCAAGGACCAGGATATGAGACACATTACAACATCACCACCTGAAAGTTCATCTCCGAGTCACACACCATCCTGACCTGGAATCCATATTGTCGTTTCTTCACTGTCACTGAGTCAAATCCAGAAACTCCCTCCTGAACTGCAAGGCCAGCAGGAGTGAGCCATCACATATTGCCCTTGAGAATGTGATGGTGAGCTGCTTTTTGACATTGCTGCTGTCCATTGGGTGGTGGGGAGGAAGTGTCTGGATTTGACTCAGTGACAGCAATGGAACAGTGATAGCATTCCAAGGCAGCACGGTGTGTGTATTGTAGGTGATGCTGCTGCTGGTGATGTTCTCAGTTTCTGCTCTGTCTAGGAATAGTGTTTACTGGTTAGGAAGGTGCTGTTGAAGGAGTCTTGGTGAATTCCTGCAGTGGATCCTGTTAGTGGGACAGACTGCAGCCCCTGTACAATGGTGATGGAGGAGGTTATTGTTTATTAGATGTGATGGGTTGACACTCTAATTCCAATCTGTACCTGCGGTTTGCTGTGTTTGCTTTTCTCTCAATCCATCTTTGCCTCTCGGTTGCATTATGTCTCTCTCACCTGTCTGTAAATGTGATTCTCCCACACTCCCTTATCTCTGTGCAAATATAATTCCCAAGCATCATACATTTGTTCACATGTGAATTCTGTTTCTGTCACTGTGTGTGTATGTGTTAATCTCTCTCTGTGTCCCTGTGTGTATCAGTGATCCTCTCTCTTTGTCCCTGTGCACATCTGTGATATCCTTCCCTCTCTCTTTCACGTGTACAGAGCCTTTAAAAGCAAAGCTAACTTAGTGAACCACTCAAATATCATGGTAAACATGCTCTCTGTCCACCTCTGTGCAATTTACTGGCAGTGTGTGCTATCTACACAACACAGGGAAGGAGCATTTCCCTCCTGTGATGGCTCCTTACACACCTCCGATCAGTAACCTGCAAGGACCAGGATATGAGACACATTACAACATCACCACCTGAAAGTTCATCTCCGAGTCACACACCATCCTGACCTGGAATCCATATTGTCGTTTCTTCACTGTCACTGAGTCAAATCCAGAAACTCCCTCCTGAACTGCAAGGCCAGCATGAGTGAGCCATCACATATTGCCCTTGAGAATGTGATGGTGAGCTGCTTTTTGACATTGCTGCTGTCCATTGGGTGTTGGGGAGGAAGTGTCTGGATTTGACTCAGTGACAGCAATGGAACAGTGATAGCGTTCCAAGTCAGCATGGTGTGTGTATTGGAGGTGATGTTGCTGCTGGTGATGTTCTCAGTTTCTGCTCTGTCTAGGAATAGTGTTTACTGGTTAGGAAGGTGCTGTTGAAGGAGTCTTGGTGAATTCCTGCAGTGGATCTTGTTAGTGGGACAGACTGCAGTCCCTGTACAATGGTGATGGAGGAGGTTAATGTTTATGGTCTGGGATGGGGTGACTCCAATTCCCCTCAATACCTGTGGTTTGCTGTGTTTGCTTTTCTCTCAATCCATCTTTGCCTCTCGGTTGCATTCTGTCTCTCTCACCTGTCTGTACCTGTGATTCTCCCACACTCCCTTATCTCTGTGCAAATATAATTCCCAAGCAGCATACCTTTGTTCACATGTGAATTATGTTTCTGTCACTGTGTGTGTATGTGTTAATCTCTCTCTGTGTCCCTGTGTGTATCTGTGACCCTCGCTCTGTGTCCCTGTGCACATCTGTGATCTCTTTCCCTCTCTCTTTCACCTGTATAGTGCCTTTAAAAGCAAAGCAAACGTAGTGAACCACTCAGATATCATGGTAAACATGCTCGCTGTCCACCTCTGTGCAATTTTCTGGCATTGTGTACTATCCACACAACACAGGGAAGGAGCATTTTCCCTCCTGTGATGGCTCCTTACACAACTCCGATCAATAACCTGCAAGGACCAGGATATGAGACACATTACAACATCACCACCTGAAAGTTCATCTCCGAGTCACACACCATCCTTACCTGGAATCCACATTGTCGTTCCTTCACTGTCACTGAGTCAAATCCAGAAACTCCCTCCTGAACTGCAAGGCCAGCAGGAATAAGCCATCACATATTGCCCTTGAGAATGTGATGGTGAGCTGCTTTTTGACATTGCTGCTGTCCATTGGGTGTTGGGGATGAAGTGTCTGGATTTGACTCAGTGACAGCAATGGAACAGTGATAGCGTTCCAAGTCAGCATGGTGTGTGTATTGGAGGTGATGTTGCTGCTGGTGATGTTCTCAGTTTCTGCTCTGTCTAGGAATAGTGTTTACTGGTTAGGAAGGTGCTGTTGAAGGAGTCTTGGTGAGTTCGTGCAGTGGATCTTGTTAGTGGGACAGACTGCAGTCCCTGTACAATGGTGATGGAGGAGGTTAATGTTTATTAGATGTGAGGGGTTGACACTCTAATTCCCCTCTGTACCTGTGGTTTGCTGTGTTTGCTTTTCTCTCAATCCACCTTTGCCTCTCGGTTGCATTCTGTCTCTCTCACCTGTCTGTAAATGTGATTCTCCCACACTCCCTTATGTCTGTGCCAATATAATTCCCAAGCATCATACATTTGTTCACATGTGAATTCTGTTTCTGTCACTGTGTGTGTATGTGTTAATCTTTCTCTGTGTCCCTGTGTGTATCAGTGATCCTCTCTCTTTGTCCCTGTGTACATCTGTGATATCCTTCCCTCTCTCTTTCACGTGTACAGAGCCTTTAAAAGCAAAGCTAACTTAGTGAACCACTCAGATATCATGGTAAACATGCTCTCTGTCCACCTCTGTGCAATTTACTGGCAGTGTGTGCTATCTACACAACACAGGGAAGGAGCATTTCCCTCCTGTGATGGCTCCTTACACACCTCCGATCAGTAACCTGCAAGGACCAGGATATGAGACATATTACAACATCATCACCTGAAAGTTCATCTCCGAGTCACACACCATCCTGACCTGGAATCCATATTGTCGTTTCTTCACTGTCACTGAGTCAAATCCAGAAACTCCCTCCTGAACTGCAAGGCCAGCAGGAATAAGCCATCACATGTTGCCCTTGAGAATGTGATGGTGAGCTGCTTTTTGACATTGCTGCTGTCCATTGGGTGTTGGGGAGGAAGTGTCTGGATTTGACTCAGTGACAGCAATGGAACAGTGATAGCGTTCCAAGTCAGCATGGTGTGTGTATTGGAGGTGATGTTGCTGGTGATGTTCTCAGTTTCTGCTCTGTCTAGGAATAGTGTTTACTGGTTAGGAAGGTGCTGTTGAAGGAGTCTTGGTGAATTCCTGCAGTGGATCTTGTTAGTGGGACAGACTGCAATCCCTGTACAATGGTGATGGACGAGGTTAATGTTTATAGTCTGGGATGGGGTGACTCCAATTCCGTTCAATACCTGTGGTTTGCTGTGTTTGCTTTCCTCTCAATCCATCTTTGCCTCTCGGTTGCATTCTGTCTCTCTCACCTGTCTGTACCTGTGATTCTCGCACACTCCCTTATCTCGGTGCAAATATAATTCCCAAGCATCATACATTTGTTCACATGTGAATTCTGTTTCTGTCACTGTGTGTGTCTGTGTTAATCTCTCTGTGTCACGTGTGTATCTGTGACTCTTTCTCAGTGTCCCTGTGTGTATCTGTGATTGTCTCTCTGTGTCCCTGTGCATATCTGTGATTGTCTCTCTGTATCCCTGTGTGTATCTGTGATCCTCTATCTGTGTCCCTGCGCACATCTGTGATATCTTTCCCTCTCTCTTTCACGTGTACAGTGCCTTTAAAAGCAAAGCTAACTTAGTGAACCACTCAAATATCATGGTAAACATGCTCGCTGTCCACCTCTGTGCAATTTACTGGCATTGTGTGTACTATCTACACAATACAGGGAAGGAGCATTTTCCCTCCTGTGATGGCTCCTTACACACCTCCGATCAGTAACCTGCAAGGACCAGGATATGAGACACATTACAACATCACCATCTGAAAGTTCATCTCCGAGTCACACACCATCCTGACGTGGAATCCATATTGTCGTTCCTTCACTGTCGCTGAGTCAAATCCAGTAACTCCCTCCTGAACTGCAAGGCCAGCAGGAATAAGCGATCACATGTTGCCCTTGAGAATGTGATGGTGAGCTGCTTTTTGACATTGCGGCTCTCCATTGGGTGTTGTGGAGGAAGTGTCTGGATTTGACTCAGTGACAGCAATGGAACAGTGATAGCGTTCCAAGTCAGCATGGTGTGTGTATTGGAGGTGATGTTGCTGCTGGTGATGTTCTCAGTTTCTGCTCTGTCTCGGAATAGTGTTTACTGGTTAGGAAGGTGCTGTTGAAGGAGTCTTGTTGAATTCCTGCAGTGGATCATGTTAGTGGGACAGACTGCAGTCCCTGTACAATGGTGATGGAGGAGGTTAATGTTTATTAGATGTGATGGGGTGACACTCTAATTCCCCTCTGTACCTGTGGCTTGCTGTGTTTGCTTTTCTGTCAATCCATCTTTGCCTCTCGGTTGCATTATGTTTCTCTCACCTGTCTTTACCTGTGATTCTCCCACACTCCCTTATCTCTGTGCAAATATAATTCCCAAGCATCATACCTTTGTTCACATGTGAATTCTGTTTCTGTCACTTTGTGTGTCTGTGTTAATCTCTCTGTGTCCCTCTGTGTATCTGTGACTCTTTCTCAGTGTCTCTGTGTATATCTGTATTCCTCTCTGTGTCCCTGTGTGTATCTGTGATTCTCTCTGTGGCCCTGCGGTTATCTGTGATTCTCTTTGAGTCCCTGTGTCGGTCTATTTCATTGTCTTTTGTGTACATGTGAACATGTTCACATGTCTGTTGTGGTGTCTGTCGATGCAAATCTTTCACAATCTCCCTGTGATTCTATTTCACAATCGTTTTGTTTACCTTGGATTCTCTCTGTGTCTCTGTGTGTATCTCTGATTCTTTCTCTCTGTTCCTGTGTGTATCTGTGATTCTCTCGATGACCCTGTGTGCACCAATGATTTTCTCGCTGTGTCCCTGTGTGTATCTCTGATTCTTTCTCAGTGTCCCGGTGTGTATCTGTGATTCTCTCTCTGTCTCCCTTGTGTATCTATGATTCTTTCCCTGTGTTCCTGTGTGTATATGTGAATCTCTCACTGTGTCCCTGTATGCATCTGTGACTCTGTGTCCCTGTGTGTATCTGTGATTCTGTCTCTGTGTATCCCTGTGTGTATCTGTGATTCACCCTCTGTCTCCCTGTGTATATCTGTGATAATCTCTCTGTGTGTCCCTGTGTGTTTCTCTGATTCTCTCTCGCTGTGTGCCCCGGTGTGCAGCTGTGATTCTCTCTCTCTCTGTGTCCCTGTGTGTTTCTGTGATTCTCTCTCTCTGTGTGTCCCTGTGTGTTTCTCTGATTCTCTCTCGCTGTGTGCCCCGGTGTGTAGCTGTGATTCTCTCTCTCTCTCTGTGTCCCTGTGTGTTTCTGTGATTTTCTCTGCGTTCCTGTGTGTATCTGTGATTCTCTCTCTGTGTGTCCCTGTGTGTATCTGTGATTCTCTCTCTGTGTGTCCCTGTGTGTATCTGTGATTCTCTCGCTGTGTCCCTGTGTCCACCTCTGTGTTCCACAGGAGCAGGCTGAGGAGTAAGAAAAAAGTGCCAGGCAAGATGTTGGAATGCTCCTCTTGCAGGATGTGGAATATCAGGGAGACCTCCGGTATCCCTGACGACAGCACCTGCAAAAGATGCATTCAGCTGCAGCTGCTAGCAAAGCATGTTAGGGAACTGGAGAAGGAGCTTGATGACCTCCATCCAATTCGGGAGAATAAGAAGTATAGAGACAGTAGCTTTTGGGAGATAGTTACACCTAAGCGGCAGAGCACAGGTAATTGGGCTACTGTAAGGAGAAGAAATGGCAGTGTGAAAGGACAGGCAGAGCAGGGTTCCCCTGTGGCCATACCCCTCCACAACAGGTATACTGAATTGGATACTGTTGTGGGAGATGCTTTACCTGGGACAACCTGCGACAGCCGGAACTCTGATACTGAGTCTGGTTCTACAGCGCAAAAGGGTGGGATGAAGAAGAGGAGAGCAGTAGTGATAGGGGACTCAATGGTCAGAGGTACAGACCGGAGGTTCTGTGGTCGGGACAGTGACTCCCGCATGGTTTGTTGCCTCCCGGGTGCTAAGGTCAGCGATGTCTCTGATCGCGTGCACAGCATTCAAAAGTGGGAAGGTGATCAGCCAGATGTCGTGATACACGTCGGTACAAATGACGTGGGAAGGAAGAGTGAGGAGGTCCTAAAGAGTGAGGACAAAGAGCTTGGAAGGAAGTTAAAAAGCAGGACCACGAGGGTAGTAATCTCAGGATTGCTACCTGAGCCACATGCCAGTGAGGGCAGGAGTAGGATGCTTGGGCGGATAAACACGTGGCTGAGGAACTGGTGCAGGGGGCAGGGTTTCCAATTCTTGGATCATTGGGACCTCTTTTGGGACAGGTGGGACCTGTACAAGAGAGACGGGTTACACTTAAACTACAAGGGGACCAATATACTTGCAGGGAGATTTGCTAGTGTTATTGGGGAGCGTTTAAACTAGATTTGCAGGGGACTGGGAACCAGAGTGCCAGAGCAGATAGTGGAGCAGGGGTCAAAAGACAGGTTAGTTCAAGCAAAATCACAAATGGATTGTGGTGGAAATAATTTTTTGAGGTGTGTCTATTTCAATGCCAGGAGTATTGTGGGGAAGGCAGATGAGCTGAAGGCGTGGATAGACACATGGAAATATGACATTATAGCCATTAGTGAAACTTGGCTACAGGAGGGGCAGGACTGGCAGCTCAATGTTCCGGGGTTCCAATGTTTCAGGCGGGATAGAGGCAGAGGGATAAAAGGTGGGGGGGTGGCATTGTTGGTCGGGGAAAATGTTACAGCGGTACTCAGGCAGGATAGATTAGGGAGCTTGTCTACAGAGGCCCTATGGGTGGAGCTGAGAAACAGGAAAGGTATGACCACATTAATGGGCTTGTATTATAGACCACCCAATAGTCAGCGAGAATTGGAGGAGCAAATCAGCGGAGAGATAGCTGACAACTGCAAGAAACACAAAGTTGTGATAGTAGGGGATTTTAATTTTCCACATATAGATTGGGACTCGCATACTGTTAAAGGTTTAGACGGGGTAGAGTTTGTAAAATGTGTTCAGGAGAAATTTCTACATCAGTATATAGAGGTGCCAACGAGAGAGGATGCAATATTGGATCTCCTATTGGGAAATGAGTTAGGGCAGGTGATGGATGTGAGTGTGAGGGAACACTTTGGATCCAGTGATCAAAATACCATTAGTTTCAACCTGATCGTGGATAAGGATAGATCTGGTCCTCGGGTTGAAGTTCTGAACTGGTAAAAGGCCAAATTTGATGAAATGAGATGGGATCTGGGAAGTGTGGATTGGCACAGGCTGTTCTCTGGTAAGGATGTAAATGGAAAGTGGGAGGCCTTCAAAGGAGAAATTTTGAGAGTGCAGAGTTTGTATGTTCCTGTCAGGATTAAAGGCAAAGTAAATCGGAATAAGGAACCTTGGTTCTCGAGGGAGATTGTAACACTGATTAAGAGGAAGAGAGAGTTGTATGAAATGTACAGGCAGCAAGGAACAGAACAGATGCTCGAGGAGTATAAAAAGTGCAAGAAGCTACTTAAGAGGGAAATCAGGAGGGCTAAAAGAAGACATGAGGTTGCTTTGGCAGACAGAGTGAAGGAAAATCCAAAGAGCTTCTATAGGTATGTTAGGAGCAAAAGGATAGTGAGGGATAAAATTGGTCCTCTTGAAGACCAGAGTGGTAGACTGTGTATGGAACCAAAAGAGATGGGGGAGATACTAAATGGTTTTTTTGCATCCGTATTGACTGAGGAAACGGGTATGGAGTCTATGGAAATAGGGCAAACTGGTAGGGAGGCCATGGAGCCTTTACAGATTAAAGGGGAGGAGGTGCTCGCTGCCTTGAGGCAAATCAGAGTGGATAAATCCCCAGGACCGGACAGGGTATTCCCACGGACCTTGGGGGAAGCTAGTGTTGAACTTGCAGGGGCCCTGACAGACATATTTAAAATGTCAGTATTCACGGGGTAGGTGCCGGATGATTGGAGGGTGGCTCATGTTGTTCCATTGTTTAAAAAAGGTTCCAAAAGAAATCCGGGAAATTATCGGCCAGTAAGTTTGACGTCGGTGGTGGGCAAGTTATTGGAAGGTGTGATAAGGGATAGGATCTACAAATATTTGGATAGACAGGGACTTATTAGGGAGAGTCAACATGGCTTTGTGCGTGGTAGGTCATGTTTGACCAATCTATGAGAGTTTTTCGAGGAGGTTACCAGGAAAGTGGATGAAGGGAAGGCGGTGGATGCTGTCAACTGGATTTCAGCAAGGCCTTTGACAAGGTCACTCATGGGAGGTTAGTTAGGAAGGTTCAGTCGCTAGTTATACATGGGGAGGTCGTAAATTGGATAAGGCACTGGCTCAATGGAAGAAGCCAGAGAGTGGTTGTGGAGGATTGCTTCTCTGAGTGGAGGCCTGTGACTAGTGGTGTGCTGCAGGGATCGGTGTTGGGTCCATTGTTGTTTGTCATCTATATCAATGATCTGGATGATAATGTGGTAGATTGGATCAGCAAGTTTGCTGATGATACAAAGAGTGGAGGTGTAGTGGACAGTGAGGAAGGTTTTCAAAGCTTGCAGAGGGATTTCGACCAACGAGAAAAATGGGCTGAAAATTGGCAAATGGAATTTAACGCAGACAAGTGTGAGATATTGCACTTTGGAAGGACAAACCAAAGACGAACGTACAGGGTAAATGGTAGGACTCTGAAGAGTGCAGTTGAACAGAGGGATCTGGGAATACAGGTTCAGAATTCCCTAAAAGTGACGTCACAGGTGGATAGGGTGGTAAAGAGTGCCTTTGGTACATTGGCCTTTATAAATCGGAGTATCGAGTATAAAAGTTGGAGTGTTATGGTAAGGTTAGAAAGGCATTGGTGAGGCCGAATTTGGAGTATTGTGTACAGTTTTGGTCACCTAGTTACAGGAAGGATGTAAATAAGATTGAAAGAGTGCAGAGAAGGTTCACAAGGATGTTGCCGGGATTTGAGAAGCTGAGTTACAGAGAGAGATTGAATAGGTTGGGACTTTATTCCCTGGAGCGTAGAAGATTGAGGGGAGATTTGATAGAGGTGTATAAGATTTTGATGGGTATAGATAGAGTGAATGCAAGAGGCTTTTTCCGCTGAGGCTAGGGGAGAAAAAAACCAGAGGGCATGGGTTAAGGGTGAAAGGAGAAACGTTTAAAGGGAATATTAGGGGGGGCTTCTTCACGCAGAGAGTGGTGGGAGTGTGGAATGAGCTGCCGGATAAAGTGGAAAGTGGAAACTTTTAACATTTACGAAAAACTTGGATGGGTTCATGGATGAGAGGGGTGTGGAGGGATATGGTCCAAGTGCAGGTCAGTGGGACTAGGCATAAAATGGATCGGCACAGACAAGAAGGGCCAAAAGGCCTGTTTCTGAGCTGTAATTTTCTATGGTTCTATGGTACTATTGCGAGTGATCCTTGGGGATTGCATTACTATTTAGAGTGATCGTTGTGGATTGTGTCACTATTTAGAGTGATCCTTTGGGATTGTGTAACTATTTAGAGTGATCCTTGGGGATTGTGTCACTATTTAGAGTGATCCTTGATGTTTGTGTCACTATTTCGAGTGATCCTCGTGGATTGTATCACTATTTAGAGTGATCCTTGGGGATTGTGTAACTATTTGGAGTGATCCTTGGGGATTGTGTCACTATTTAGAGTGATCCTTGGGTATTGTGACACTATTTCGCGTAATCCTTGGGGATTGTGGCACTATTTTGAGTGATCCTTGGCGATTTTGTCACAATTTAGAGTAATCCTTGGGAATTGTGTCACAATTTACAGTGATCCTTGGGGATTGTGTCACTATTTAGAGTGATCCATGGGGATTGTGTCACCATTTAGAGTGATCCTTGGGGATTGTGTCACTATTTAGAGTGATCTTTTGGGATTGTGTAACTATTTAGAGTGATCCTTGGGGATTGTGTCACTATTTCGAGTGATCCTTGGGGTTTTTGTCACTATTTAGAGTGATCCTTGGGGATTGTGTCACTATATAGAGTGATCTTGGGGTTTGTGTCACTATTTAGAGTGATCCTCGTGGATTGTGTCACTATTTAGAGTCATCCTTGGGGATTGTGTAACTATTTGGAGTGATCCTTGGGGATTGTGTCACGATTTGGAGTGATCCTTGGGGATTGTGTCACTATTTAGAGTGATCCTTGGGGATTGTGTCTCTATTTGGAGTGATCCTTGGGGTTTGTGTCACTATTTAGAGTGATCCTTGGGGATTGTGTCACTATTTAGAGTGATCCTTGGGGTTTGTGTCACTATTTAGAGTGATCCTCGTGGATTATGTCACTATTTAGAGTCATCCTTGGGGATTGTGTAACTATTTGGAGTGATCCTTGGGGATTGTGTCACGATTTAGAGTGATCCTTGGGGATTGTGTCACTATTTAGAGTGATCCTTGGGGATTGTGTCTCTATTTGGAGTGATCCTTGGGGATTGTGTCACTATTTAGAGTGATCCTTGGGGATTGTGTTAGTATTTAGAGTGATCCTTGGGGATTGTGTCACTATTCTGCGTGGTCATTGGGGATGGTTTCAATATTGAGAGTGATCCTTGGAGAATTTGTCACTATTTTGAGTGATCCTTGTGAATTGTGTCACAGTTTAAAATGATCCTTGTGGATTGTGTCACTATTTAGAGTGATCCTTGTGGATTGTGTAACGATTGAGAGTGATCCTTGGGGATTGTGTCACTATTTAGAGTGATCCTTGGGGATTGTGTCACTATTTAGAGTGATCCTTGGGGATTGTGTCACTATTTAGAGTGATCCTTGGGGATTGTGTCACTATTTAGAGTGATCCTTGGGAATTGTGTCATTATTTAGACTGATCCTTGGGGATTGTGTCACTATTTAGAGTGATCCTTGTGGATTGTGTCACTATTTAGAGTGATCCTTGGGGATTGTGTCACCTTTTAGAGTGATCCTTGACGATTGTGTCTCTATTGAGAGTGATCCTTGGGGATTGTGTCACTATTTAGAGAGATCCTTGGGGATTGTGTCACTATTCTGCGTGGTCATTGGGGATGGTTTCAATATTGAGAGTGATCCTTGGAGAATTTGTCACTATTTTGAGTGATCCTTGTGAATTGTGTCACAGTTTAAAATGATCCTTGTGGATTGTGTCACTATTTAGAGTGATCCTTGTGGATTGTGTAACGATTGAGAGTGATCCTTGGGGATTGTGTCACTATTTAGAGTGATCCTTGGGGATTGTGTCACTTTTTAGAGTGATCCTTGGGGGTTGTGTCACTATTTAGAGTGATCCTTGGGGATTGTGTCACTATTTAGAGTGATCCTTGGGAATTGTGTCATTATTTAGACTGATCCTTGGGGATTGTGTCACTATTTAGAGTGATCCTTGTGGATTGTGTCACTATTTAGAGTGATCCTTGGGGATTGTGTCACCTTTTAGAGTGATCCTTGACGATTGTGTCTCTATTGAGAGTGATCCTTGGGGATTGTGTCACTATTTAGAGTGATCCTTGGGGATTGTGTCACTATTTAGAGTGATCCTTGGGGATTGTGTCACTAGTTAGAGTGATCCTTGGGGATTGTGACACTATTTGGAGTGATCCTTGGGGATTGTGTCACTATTTAGAGCGATCCTTGGGGTTTGTGTCAGTATTTAGAGTGATCCTTGGGTATTGTGTCACTATTTCGAGTGATCCTTTGGGATTGTGTCACTATTTAGAGCGATCCTTGGGGTTTGTGTCAGTATTTAGAGTGATTCTTGGGGATTGTGTCAGTATTTAGAGTGATCCTTGGGTGTTGTGTCACTATTTAGAGTGATCCTTGGGGATTGTGTCACTATTTAGAGTGATCCTTGGGGATTGTGTCACTATTTAGAGTGATCCTTGGGGATTGTGTCACTATTCAGAGTGATCCTTGGGGATTGTGTCACTATTTAGAGTGATCCTTGGGAATTGTGTCACTATTTAGAGTGATCCTTGGGAATTGTGTCACTATTTAGAGTGATCCTTGGGAATTGTGTCACTATTTAGAGTGATCCTTGGGAATTGTGTCACTATTGAGAGTGATCCTTGGGGATTGTGTCACTATTTAGAGTGATCCTTGGTGACTGTGTTCGTATTTCGTGTGATCCTTGGGGATTGTGTCACTATTCTGCGTGATCCTTGGGGACTGTTTCAATATTGAGAGTGATCCTTGAGGATTGTGTCACTATTTAGAGTGATCCTTGGGGATTGTGTCACTATTTAGAGTGATCCTTGAGGATTGTGTCACTATTTAGAGTGATCCTTGGGGATTTTGTCATTATTTAGAGTGATGCTTGGGGATTGTGTCACTATTTAGTGTGATCCTTGGGGATTGTGTCACTATTTAGAGTGATCCTTGGGGATTGTGTCACTATTTGGAATGATCATTGGTGATTGTGTCACTATTTAGAGTGATCCTTGGGGATTGTGTCACTATTTAGAATAATCCTTGGGGATTGTGACACTATTTAGAGTGGTCCTTGGGGATTGTGTCACTATTTAGTGTGATCCTTGGGGATTGTGTCATTATTTAGAGTGATCCTTGGGGATTGTGTCACTATTTAGTGTGATCGTTGGTGATTGTGTCACTATTTAGAGTGAACCTTGGGAATTGTGTCACTATTTAGAGTCTTCCTTGGGGATTGTGTGAGTATTTAGAGTGATCCTTGGGGTTTGTGTCACTAATTAGAGTGATTCTTGCGGTTTGTGTCAGTATTTAGAGTGATCCTTGGGGGTTGTGTCACTATTTAGAGTCATCCTTGGGGATTGTGTCACTATTTAGAATGATCCTTGGGGATAGTGATACTATTTAGAGTGATCCTTGGGGATAGTGACACTATTTAGACCGATCCTTGAGGATTGTGTCACTATTTAGAGGGAACCTTGGTGATTGTGTCACTATTTAGAGTGATCCTTGTTGATTGTGTAACTATTGAGAGTGTTCCTTGGGGATTGGGTCACTTTTTAGAGAGATGCTTGGGGATTGTGTAACTATTTAGAGTGATCCTTGGGGATTGTGTCATTATTTAGAGTGATCCTTGGCAATTGTGTCACTATTTAGAGTGATCCTTGGGGATTGTGTCAGTATTTAGAGTGAACCTTGGGAATTGTGTCACTATTTAGAGTCTTCCTTGGGGATTGTGTGAGTATTTAGAGTGATCCTTGGGGATTGTGTCACTAATTAGAGTGATTCTTGCGGTTTGTGTCAGTATTTAGAGTGATCCTTGGGGGTTGTGTCACTATTTAGAGTGATCCTTGGGGATTGTGTCACTATTTAGAATGATCCTTGGGGATAGTGATACTATTTAGAGTGATCCTTGGGGATAGTGACACTATTTAGACCGATCCTTGAGGATTGTGTCACTATTTAGAGGGAACCTTGGGGATTGGGTCACTTTTTAGAGTGATGCTTGGGGATTGTGTAACTATTTAGAGTGATCCATGGGGATTGTGTCATTATTTAGAGTGATCCTTGGGGATTGAGTCACTATTTAGAGTGATCCTTGGGAATTGTGTCATTATTTAGAGTGATCCTTGGCAATTGTGTCACTATTTAGAGTGATCCTTGGGGATTGTGTCAGTATTTAGAGTGATCCTTGGGGATTGTGACATTATTTAGAGTGATCCTTGGGGATTGTGTGACTATTTAGAGTGATCCTTGTGGATTGTGTGACTATTTAGAGTGATCCTTGTGGATTGTGTCACTATTTAGAGTGATCCTTGGGGATTGTGTCACAATTTAAAGTGATCCTTCGGGATTGTGTCACTATTTAGAGTGATCCTTGGGGATTGTGTCAGTATTTCGAGTGATCCTTGGGGATTGTGTCACTATTTAGAGTGATCGTTGAGGATTCTGTCACTATTTAGAGTGAATCTTCGGGATTGTGTCACTATTTAGAGTGATCCTTGGGGATTGTGTCACGATTTAGAGTGATCCTTGGGGATTGTGTCACTGTTTAGAGTGAACCTTGGGAATTGTGTCACTATTTAGAGTCATCCTTGGGGATTGTGTCACAATTTAGAGTGATCCTTCGGGATTGTGTCACTATTTCGAGTGATCCTTGCGGATTGCGTCAGTATTTAGAGTGATCCTTGGGGGTTGTGTCACTATTTAGAGTGATCCTGGAGGATTCTGTCACTATTTAGAGTGATTCTTGGGGATTGTGTCACTATTTAGAGTGATCCTTGGGGATTGTGTCACGATTTACAGTGATCCTTGGGGATTGTGTCACTATTTAGAGTGATCCTTGGGGATTGTGTCACTATTTAGAGTGATCCTTCGGGATTGTGTCACTATTTAGAGTGATCCTTGGGGATTGTGTTAGTATTTAGAGTGATCCTTGCGGATTGTGTCACTATTCTGCGTGGTCATTGGGGATGGTTTCAATATTGAGAGTGATCCTTGGAGAATTTGTCACTATTTTGAGTGATCCTTGTGAATTGTGTCACAGTTTAAAATGATCCTTGTGGATTGTGTCACTATTTAGAGTGGTCTTGTGGATTGTGTAACGATTGAGAGTGATCCTTGGGGATTGTGTCACTATTTAGAGTGATCCTTGGGGATTGTGTCACTATTTAGAGTGATCCTTGGGGATTGTGTCACTATTTAGAGTGATCCTTGGGGATTGTGTCACTATTTGGAGTGATCCTTGGGGATTGTGTCACCTTTTAGAGTGATCCTTGGGGATTGTGTCTCTATTGAGAGTGATCCTTGGGGATTGTGTCACTATTTAGAGTGATCCTTGGGGATTGTGTCACTATTTAGAGTGATCCTTGGGGATTGTGTCACTATTTAGATTGATCCTTGGGGTTGTGACACTATTTAGATTGGTCCATGGGGATAGTGTCACTATTTAGTGTCATCCTTGGGGATTGTGTCATTATTTAGAGTGATCTTTGGGAATTGTGTCACAATTTAGAGTGATCCTTGTGGATTGTGTATCTATAGAGAGTGATCCTTGGGGATTGTGACACTATTTGGAGTGATTGTTGGGGATTGTGGATCTAATTAGATTGATCCTTGGGGATTGTGTCACTATTCTGCGTCATCATTGGGGATTGTTTCAATATTGAGGGTGATTCTTTGGAGTATTTGTCACTGTTCTGAGTGATCCTTGTGGATTGTGTGGATTTTGTGGATTGTGTGGATTTTCAAGGAATGTTTGTCTGGAGCTCTGCATGACAACGTTCCGATGAGACAGGGGGGTGTTGGTAGGGTATGGGAACCGTGGTGCACGAAGGTTGTGATGAACCTGGTGAATAAGAAAAGAGAGGCGTACAGAAGGTTCAGAGAGCTAGGAGGTGTTAAGGATTTAGAGGACTATACGGGATGTCGGAAGGAGCTTAAGAAGGAAATTAGGAGAGCGAGAAGGGGTCATGAGAAGACCTTGGCGGGTAAGATTAAGGAGAATCCCAAGGCTTTCTACAAATATGTCAAGAGTAAAAGGATGAGATGTGAAGGCATAGGACCCTTAAAAGGTGAAGGGGGAAAAGTTTGTGCGGAACCGTTAGAAATGGCAGAGCTGCTTAATGAATACTTTACCTCGGTATTCACGGTGGAAAGGGATCTGGGTGGTTGTACTGCTGGTTTGCGGTGAACAGAAAGGATCGAGCATGTGGACATAAAGAAAGAGGATGTGTTGGAACTATTGAATGGCATCAAGGTTGGTAAGTCGCAAGGACCGGATGGGATGTACCCCAGGTTACTGTGGGAGGCGAGGGAGGAGATTCCGGAGGCTTTGGCGATGATCTTTGCATCGTCGACGGAGACGGGAGAGGTTCCGGAGGATTGGAGGATTGCAGATGTGGTCCCTATATTCAAGAAAGGGAACAGGGACAGCCCGGGAAATTACCGACCGGTGTGTCTAACCTCAGTGGTTGGTAAGTTGATGGAGAGGATCCTGAGAGACAGGATTTATGATCATCGAGAGAAGTTTAGTATGATCAAAAGTAGTCAGCACGGCTTTGTCAAGGGCAGGTCGTGCCTTACGAGCCTGGTTGAGTTCTTTGAAAATGTGACCAAACACATTGACGAAGGAAGAGCGGTGGATGTGGTCTATATGGACTTCAGCAAGGCGTTCGATAAGGTCCCCCATGCAAGACTTCTTGAGAAAGTGAGAGGGCATGGGATCCAAGGGGCTGTTGCCTTGTGGATCCAGAACTGGCTTGCCTGCAGAAGGCAGAGAGTGGCTGTGGAGGGGTCTTTCTCTGCATGGAGGTCAGTGACCAGTGGAGTGCCCCAGGGATCTGTTCTGGGACCCTTGCTGTTTGTCATTTTCATAAATGACCTGGATGAGGAAGTGGAGGGATGGGTTGGTAAGTTTGCTGACGACACCAAGGTAGGTGGTGTTGTGGATAGTTTGGAGGGATGTCAGAAGTTGCAGCGAGACATAGATAGAATGCAAGACTGGGCGGAGAAGTGGCAGATGGACTTCAACCCGGATAAGTGTGTGGTGATCCATTTTGGCAGATCCAATGGGATGAAGCAGCAGTATAATATGAAGGGTACCATTCTTAGCAGTGTAGAGGATCAGAAGGACCTTGGGGTCCGGGTCCATAGGACTCTTAAATCGGCCTCGCAGGTGGAGGATGCGGTCAAGAAGGCGTACGGCGTACTGGCCTTCATTAATCGAGGGATTGAGTTTAGGAGTCGGGAGACAATGCTGCAGCTTTATAGGACCCTGGTTAGACCCCACTTGGAGTACTGCGCGCAGTTCTGGTCACCTCATTACAGGAAAGATGTTGAAGCCATTGAAAGGGTGCAGAGGAGATTTACAAGGATGTTGCCTGGATTGGGGGGCATGCCTTATGAGGATAGGTTGAGGGAGCTTGGTCTCTTCTCCCTGGAGAGACGAAGGATGAGAGGTGACCTGATAGAGGTTTACAAGATGTTGAGAGGTCTGGATAGGGTAGACTCTCAGAGGCTATTTCCAAGGGCTGAAATGGTTGCTACGAGAGGACACAGGTTTAAGGTGCTGGGGGGTAGGTACAGAGGAGATGTCAGGGGTAAGTTTTTCACTCAGAGGGTGGTGGGTGAGTGGAATCGGCTGACGTCGGTGGTGGTGGAGGCAAACTCGTTGGGGTCTTTTAAGAGACTTCTGGATGAGTACATGGGATTTAATGGGATTGAGGGCTATAGATAGGCCTAGAGGTGGGGATGTGATCGGCGCAACTTGTGGGCCGAAGGGCCTGTTTGTGCTGTGGCTTTCTATGTTCTATGTTCTCTCTGTGTAACAGTTTGAAATGATCCTTGTGGATTGCGTCAATATTTAGAGTGATCCTTGGGGAATGTGTCACTATTTAGAGTGATCCTTGGGGATTGTGTCACAATTTAGAGTGATCCATCGGGATTGTGTCACTATTTAGAGTGATCCTTGGGGATTGTGTCAGTATTTAGAGTGATCCTTGGGTATTGTGTCACTATTTAGAGTGATCCTTGAGGATTCTGTCACTATTTAGAGTGAACCTTGGGAATTGTGTCACTATTTTGAGTGATCCTTGGGGATTGTGTCACTATTTAGAGTGATCCTTGGGGATTGTGTTAGTATTTCGAGTGATCCTTTGGGATTGTGTCACTAATCTGCGTGATCCTTGGGGACTGTTTCAATATTGAGAGTGATCCTTGGGGATTGTGTCACTATTTAGAGTGATCCTTGGGGATTGTGTCACTATGTAGAGTGATCCTGGGTGATTGTGTCACTATTTGGATTGATCCTTGGGGTTGTGACACTATTTAGATTGGTCCTTGGGGATAGTGTCACTATTTAGTGTCATCCTTGGGGATTGTGTCATTATTTAGAGTGATCTTTGGGAATTGTGTCACAATTTAGAGTGATCCTTGTGGATTGTGTAAATATTGAGAGTGATCCTTGGGGATTGTGACACTATTTGGAGTGATTGTTGGGGATTGTGGATCTAATTAGATTGATCCTTGGGGATTGTGTCACTATTCTGCGTCATCATTGGGGATTGTTTCAATATTGAGGGTGATTCTTTGGAGAATTTGTCACTGTTCTGAGTGATCCTTGTGGATTGTGTAACAGTTTGAAATGATCCTTGTGGATTGTGTCAGTATTTAGAGTGATACTTGTGGATTGTGTAACTATTTAGAGTGATCCTTGGGGATTGTGTCACTATTTAGAGTGATCCGTGGGGGTGGTGTCACAATTTAGAGTGATCCTTGGGGATTGTGTCACTATTTAGAGTGATCCTTGGGGATTGTGTTAGTATTTAGAGTGAGCCTTGGGGATTGTGTCACTATTCTGCGTGATCATTGGGGATGGTTTCAATATTGAGAGTGATCCTTGGAGAATTTGTCACTATTTTGAGTGATCCTTGTGAATTCTGTCACAGTTTAAAATGATCCTTGTGGATTGTGTCACTATTTAGAGTGATCCTTGTGTATTGTGTAACGATTGAGAGTGATCCTTGGGGATTGTGTCACTATTTAGAGTGATCCTTGGGGATTGTGTCACTATTTAGAGTGACCCTTGGGGATTGTGTCACTATTTAGAGTGATCCTTGTGGATTGTGTAACTATTGAGAGTGATCCTTGGGGATTGTGACACTATTTGGAGTGATTGTTGGGGAATGTGGATCTAATTAGATTGATCCTTGGGGATTGTGTCACTATTCTGCGTCATCATTGGGGATTGTTTCAATATTGAGGGTGATTCTTTGGAGACTTTGTCACTGTTCTGAGTGATCCTTGTGGAGTGTGTAACAGTTTGAAATGATCCTTGTGGATTGTGTCAGTATTTAGAGTGATACTTGTGGATTGTGTAACTATTTAGAGTGATCCTTGGGGATTGTGTCACTATTTAGAGTGATCCTTGGGGATTGTGTCACTATTTAGAGTGATCCTTGGGGATTGTGTCACAATTTAGAGTGATCATTCGGGATTGTGTCACTATTTCGAGTGATCCTTGGGGATTGTGTCAATATTTAGAGTGATCCTTGGGTATTGTGTCACTATTTAGAGTGATCCTTGAGGATTCTGTCACTATTTAGAGTGATTCTTGGGGATTGTGTCACTATTTAGAGTGATCCTTGGGGATTGTGTCACGATTTAGAGTGATCCTTGTGGATTGTGTCACTATTTAGAGTGAACCTTGGGAATTGTGTCACTATTTTGAGTGATTCTTGGGGATTGTGTCACTATTTAGAGTGATCCTTGGGGATTGTGCTCGTATTTCGAGTGATCCTTGGGGATTGTGTCACTAATCTGCGTGATCCTTGGGGACTGTTTCAATATTGAGAGTGATCCTTGGGGATTGTGTCACTATTTAGAGTGATCCTTGGGGATTGTGTCACTATTTAAAGTGATCCTTGGTGATTGTGTCACTATTTAGATTGATCCTTGGGGTTGTGACACTATTTAGATTGGTCCTTGGGGATAGTGTCACTATTTAGTGTCATCCTTGGGGATTGTGTCATTATTTAGAGTGATCTTTGGGAATTGTGTCACAATTTAGAGTGATCCTTGTGGATTGTGTAACTATTGAGAGTGATCCTTGGGGATTGTGACACTATTTGGAGTGATTGTTGGGGATTGTGGATCTAATTAGATTGATCCTTGGGGATTGTGTCGCTATTCTGCGTCATCATTGGGGATTGTTTCAATATTGAGGGTGATTCTTTGGAGAATTTGTCACTGTTCTGAGTGATCCTTGTGGATTGTGTAACAGTTTGAAATGATCCTTGTGGATTGTGTCAGTATTTAGAGTGATACTTGTGGATTGTGTAACTATTTAGAGTGATCCTTGGGGATTGTGTCACTATTTAGAGTGATCCGTGGGGATTGTGTCACTATTTAGAGTGATCCTTGGGGATTGTGTCACTATTTAGAGTGATCCTTGGGGATTGTGTCACTATTTAGAGTGATCCTTGGGGATTGTGTCACTATTTAGAGTGATCCTTGGGGATTGTGTTAGCATTTAGAGTGATCCTTGGGGATTGTGTCACTATTCTGCGTGATCATTGGGGATGGTTTCAATATTGAGAGTGATCCTTGGAGAATTTGTCACTATTTTGAGTGATCCTTGTGAATTGTGTCACAGTTTAAAATGATCCTTGTGGATTGTGTCACTATTTAGAGTGATCCTTGTGGATTGTGTAACGATTGAGAGTGATCCTTGGGGATTGTGTCACTATTTAGAGTGATCCTTGGGGATTGTGTCAATATTTAGAGTGATCGTTGTGGTTTGTGTCACGATTTCGAGTGATCCTTTGGGATTGTGTCACTATTTAGAGCGATCCTTGGGGTTTGTGTCAGTATTTAGAGTGATCCTTGGGGATTGTGTCAGTATTTAGAGTGATCCTTGAGGATTGTGTCACTATTTAGAGTGATCCTTGGGGATTGTGTCACTATTTAGAGTGATCCTTGGGGATTGTGTCACTATTCTGCGTGATCATTGGGGATGGTTTCAATATTGAGAGTGATCCTTGGAGAATTTGTCACTATTTTGAGTGAACCTTGTGAATTGTGTCACAGTTTAAAATGATCCTTGTGGATTGTGTCACTATTTAGAGTGATCCTTGTGGATTGTGTAACGATTGAGAGTGATCCTTGGGGATTGTGTCACTATTTAGAGTGATCCTTGGGGATTGTGTCAATATTTAGCGTGATCGTTGTGGATTGTGTCACTATTTCGAGTGATCCTTTGGGATTGTGTCACTATTTAGAGCGATCCTTGGGGTTTGTGTCAGTATTTAGAGTGATCCTTGGGGATTGTGTCAGAATTTAGAGTGATCCTTGAGGATTGTGTCACTATTTAGAGTGATCCTTGGGGATTGTGTAACAGTTTGAAATGATCCTTGTGGATTGTGTCAGTATTTAGAGTGATACTTGTGGATTGTGTAACTATTTAGAGTGATCCTTGGGGATTGTGTCACTATTTAGAGTGATCCGTGGGGGTGGTGTCACAATTTAGAGTGATCCTTGGGGATTGTGTCACTATTTAGAGTGATCCTTGGGGATTGTGTTAGTATTTAGAGTGAGCCTTGGGGATTGTGTCACTATTCTGCGTGATCATTGGGGATGGTTTCAATATTGAGAGTGATCCTTGGAGAATTTGTCACTATTTTGAGTGATCCTTGTGAATTCTGTCACAGTTTAAAATGATCCTTGTGGATTGTGTCACTATTTAGAGTGATCCTTGTGTATTGTGTAACGATTGAGAGTGATCCTTGGGGATTGTGTCACTATTTAGAGTGATCCTTGGGGATTGTGTCACTATTTAGAGTGACCCTTGGGGATTGTGTCACTATTTAGAGTGATCCTTGTGGATTGTGTAACTATTGAGAGTGATCCTTGGGGATTGTGACACTATTTGGAGTGATTGTTGGGGAATGTGGATCTAATTAGATTGATCCTTGGGGATTGTGTCACTATTCTGCGTCATCATTGGGGATTGTTTCAATATTGAGGGTGATTCTTTGGAGACTTTGTCACTGTTCTGAGTGATCCTTGTGGAGTGTGTAACAGTTTGAAATGATCCTTGTGGATTGTGTCAGTATTTAGAGTGATACTTGTGGATTGTGTAACTATTTAGAGTGATCCTTGGGGATTGTGTCACTATTTAGAGTGATCCTTGGGGATTGTGTCACTATTTAGAGTGATCCTTGGGGATTGTGTCACAATTTAGAGTGATCATTCGGGATTGTGTCACTATTTCGAGTGATCCTTGGGGATTGTGTCAATATTTAGAGTGATCCTTGGGTATTGTGTCACTATTTAGAGTGATCCTTGAGGATTCTGTCACTATTTAGAGTGATTCTTGGGGATTGTGTCACTATTTAGAGTGATCCTTGGGGATTGTGTCACGATTTAGAGTGATCCTTGTGGATTGTGTCACTATTTAGAGTGAACCTTGGGAATTGTGTCACTATTTTGAGTGATTCTTGGGGATTGTGTCACTATTTAGAGTGATCCTTGGGGATTGTGCTCGTATTTCGAGTGATCCTTGGGGATTGTGTCACTAATCTGCGTGATCCTTGGGGACTGTTTCAATATTGAGAGTGATCCTTGGGGATTATGTCACTATTTAGAGTGATCCTTGGGGATTGTGTCACTATTTAAAGTGATCCTTGGTGATTGTGTCACTATTTAGATTGATCCTTGGGGTTGTGACACTATTTAGATTGGTCCTTGGGGATAGTGTCACTATTTAGTGTCATCCTTGGGGATTGTGTCATTATTTAGAGTGATCTTTGGGAATTGTGTCACAATTTAGAGTGATCCTTGTGGATTGTGTAACTATTGAGAGTGATCCTTGGGGATTGTGACACTATTTGGAGTGATTGTTGGGGATTGTGGATCTAATTAGATTGATCCTTGGGGATTGTGTCACTATTCTGCGTCATCATTGGGGATTGTTTCAATATTGAGGGTGATTCTTTGGAGAATTTGTCACTGTTCTGAGTGATCCTTGTGGATTGTGTAACAGTTTGAAATGATCCTTGTGGATTGTGTCACTATTTAGAGTGATCCTTGTGTATTGTGTAACGATTGAGAGTGATCCTTGGGGATTGTGTCACTAATTAGAGTGATCCTTGGGGATTGTGTCACTATTTAGAGTGACCCTTGGGGATTGTGTCACTATTTAGAGTGATCCTTGTGGATTGTGTAACTATTGAGAGTTATCCTTGGGGATTGTGACACTATTTGGAGTGATTGTTGGGGATTGTGGATCTAATTAGATTGATCCTTGGGGATTGTGTCACTATTCTGCGTCATCATTGGGGATTGTTTCAATATTGAGGGTGATTCTTTGGAGACTTTGTCACTGTTCTGAGTGATCCTTGTGTAGTGTGTAACAGTTTGAAATGATCCTTGTGGATTGTGTCAGTATTTAGAGTGATACTTGTGGATTGTGTAACTATTTAGAGTGATCCTTGGGGATTGTGTCACTATTTAGAGTGATCCTTGGGGATTGTGTCACTATTTAGAGTGATCCTTGGGGATTGTGTCACAATTTAGAGTGATCATTCGGGATTGTGTCACTATTTCGAGTGATCCTTGGGGATTGTGTCAATATTTAGAGTGATCCTTGGGGATTGTGTCACAATTTAGAGTGATCATTCGGGATTGTGTCACTATTTCGAGTGATCCTTGGGGATTGTGTCACTATTTAGAGTGATCCTTGGGGATTGTGTCACGATTTAGAGTGATCCTTGTGGATTGTGTCACTATTTAGAGTGAACCTTGGGAATTGTGTCACTATTTTGAGTGATTCTTGGGGATTGTGTCACTATTTAGAGTGATCCTTGGGGATTGTGCTCGTATTTCGAGTGATCCTTGGGGATTGTGTCACTAATCTGCGTGATCCTTGGGGACTGTTTCAATATTGAGAGTGATCCTTTGGGATTGTGTCACTATTTAGAGTGATCCTTGGGGATTGTGTCACTATTTAAAGTGATCCTTGGTGATTGTGTCACTATTTAGATTGATCCTTGGGGTTGTGACACTATTTAGATTGGTCCTTGGGGATAGTGTCACTATTTAGTGTCATCCTTGGGGATTGTGTCATTATTTAGAGTGATCTTTGGGAATTGTGTCACAATTTAGAGTGATCCTTGTGGATTGTGTAACTATTGAGAGTGATCCTTGGGGATTGTGACACTATTTGGAGTGATTGTTGGGGATTGTGGATCTAATTAGATTGATCCTTGGGGATTGTGTCACTATTCTGCGTCATCATTGGGGATTGTTTCAATATTGAGGGTGATTCTTTGGAGAATTTGTCACTGTTCTGAGTGATCCTTGTGGATTGTGTAACAGTTTGAAATGATCCTTGTGGATTGTGTCAGTATTTAGAGTGATACTTGTGGATTGTGTAACTATCTAGAGTGATCCTTGGGGATTGTGTCACTATTTAGAGTGATCCGTGGGGATTGTGTCACTATTTAGAGTGATCCTTGGGGATTGTGTCACTATTTAGAGTGATCCTTGGGTATTGTGTCACTATTTAGAGTGATCCTTGGGGATTGTGTCACTATTTAGAGTGATCCTTGGGGATTGTGTTAGCATTTAGAGTGATCCTTGGGGATTGTGTCACTATTCTGCGTGATCATTGGGGATGGTTTCAATATTGAGAGTGATCCTTGGAGAATTTGTCACTATTTTGAGTGATCCTTGTGAATTGTGTCACAGTTTAAAATGATCCTTGTGGATTGTGTCACTATTTAGAGTGATCCTTGTGGATTGTGTAACGATTGAGAGTGATCCTTGGGGATTGTGTCACTATTTAGAGTGATCCTTGGGGATTGTGTCAATATTTAGAGTGATCGTTGTGGTTTGTGTCACGATTTCGAGTGATCCTTTGGGATTGTGTCACTATTTAGAGCGATCCTTGGGGTTTGTGTCAGTATTTAGAGTGATCCATGGGGATTGTGTCAGTATTTAGAGTGATCCTTGAGGATTGTGTCACTATTTAGAGTGATCCTTGGGGATTGTGTCACTATTTAGAGTGATCCTTGGGGATTGTGTCACTATTCTGCGTGATCATTGGGGATGGTTTCAATATTGAGAGTGATCCTTGGAGAATTTGTCACTATTTTGAGTGAACCTTGTGAATTGTGTCACAGTTTAAAATGATCCTTGTGGATTGTGTCACTATTTAGAGTGATCCTTGTGGATTGTGTAACGATTGAGAGTGATCCTTGGGGATTGTGTCACTATTTAGAGTGATCCTTGGGGATTGTGTCAATATTTAGCGTGATCGTTGTGGATTGTGTCACTATTTCGAGTGATCCTTTGGGATTGTGTCACTATTTAGAGCGATCCTTGGGGTTTGTGTCAGTATTTAGAGTGATCCTTGGGGATTGTGTCAGAATTTAGAGTGATCCTTGAGGATTGTGTCACTATTTAGAGTGATCCTTGGGGATTGTGTCACTATTTAGAGTGATCCTTGGGGATTGTGCCAGTATTTAGAGTGATCCTTGAGGATTGTGTCACTATTTAGAGTGATTCTTGGGGATTGTGTCACTATTTAGAGTGATCCTTGGGGATTGTGACACTATTTAGAGTGATCCTTGGGGATTGTGTCACTATTTAGAGTGATCCTTGGGGATTGTGCCACTATTTAGAGTGATCCTTGGGGATTGTGACACTATTTAGAGTGATCCTTGGGGATTGTGACACGATTTAGAGTGATCCTTGGGGATTGTGTCACTATTTAGAGTGATCCTTGGGGATTGTGACACTATTTAGAGTGATCCTTGGGGATTGTGTCACTATTTAGAGTGATCCTTGGGAATTGTGTCACTACTTAGAGTGATCCTTGGGAATTGTGTCACTATTTAGAGTGATCCTTGGGGATTGTGTCACTATTCTGCGTGATCCTTGGGGACTGTTTCAATATTGAGAGTGATCCTTGAGGATTGTGTCACTGTTTAGAGTGATCCTTGGGGATTTTGTCATTATTTAGAGTGATCCTTGGGGATTGTGTCACTATTTAGAGTGATCCTTGGGGATTGTGTCACTATTTAGAGTGATCCTTGGGGATTGTGTCACTATTTAGAATGATCCTTGGTGATTGTGTCACTATTTAGAGTGATCCTTGGGAATTGTGTCACTATTTAGAGTGATCCTTGGGGATTGTGTCACTATTTAGAATGATCCTTGGGGATTGTGATACTATTTAGAGTGGTCCTTGGGGATTGTGTCATTATTTAGTGTGATCCTTGGGGATTGTGTCATTATTTAGAGTGATCCTTGGGGATTGTGTTAGTATTTCGAGTGATCCTTGGGGATTATGTCACTAATCTGCGTGATCCTTGGGGACTTTTTCAATATTGAGAGTGATCCTTGGGGATTGTGTCACTATTTAGAGTGATCGTTGGGGATTGTGTCACTATTTAGAGTGATCCTTGGTGATTGTGTCACTATTTAGATTGATCCTTGGTGTTGTGACACGATTTAGATTGGTCCTTGGGGATAGTGTCACTATTTAGTGCCATCCTTGGGGATTGTGTCATTATTTAGAGTGATCTTTGGGAATTGTGTCATAATTTAGAGTGATCCTTGTGGATTGTGTAACTATTGAGAGTGATCCTTGGGGATTGTGACACTTTTTGGAGTGATTGTTGGGGATTGTGGATCTAATTAGATTGATCCTTGGGGATTGTGTCACTACTCTGCGTCATCATTGGGGATTGTTTCAATATTGAGGGTGATTCTTTGGAGAATTTGTCACTGTTCTGAGTGATCCTTGTGGAGTGTGTAACAGTTTGAAATGATCCTTGTGGATTGTGTCAGTATTTAGAGTGATACTTGTGGATTGTGTAACTATTTAGAGTGATCCTTGGGGATTGTGTCACTATTTAGAGTGATCCGTGGGGGTGGTGTCACAATTTAGAGTGATCCTTGGGGATTGTGTCACTATTTAGAGTGATCCTTGGGGATTGTGTTAGTATTTAGAGTGATCCTTGGGGATTGTGTCATTATTTAGACTGATCCTTGGGGATTATGTCACTATTTAGAGTGATCCTTGTGGATTGTGTCACTATTTAGAGTGATCCTTGGGGATTGTGTCAGTATTTAGAGTGATCCTTGGGGATTGTGTCACTATTTAGAGTGAACCTTGGGAATTGTGTCACTATTTTGAGTGATCCTTGGGGATTGTGTCACTATTTAGAGTGATCCTTGGGGATTGTGTTCGTATTTCGAGTGATCCTTGGGGATTGTGTCACTAATCTGCGTGATCCTTGGGGACTGTTCAATATTGAGAGTGATCCTTGGGGATTGTGTCACTATTTAGAGTGATCCTTGGGGATTGTGTCACTATTTAGAGTGATCCTTGGTGATTGTGTCACTATTTAGATTGATCCTTGGGGTTGTGACACTATTTAGATTGGTCCTTGGGGATAGTGTCACTATTTACTGTCATCCTTGGGGATTGTGTCATTATTTAGAGTGATCTTTGGGAATTGTGTCACAATTTAGAGTGATCCTTGTGGATTGTGAAACTATTGAGAGTGATCCTTGGGGATTGTGACACTATTTGGAGTGATTGTTGGGGATTGTGGATCTAATTAGATTGATCCTTGGGGATTGTGTCACTATTCTGCGTCATCATTGGGGATTGTTTCAATATTGAGGGTGATTCTTTGGAGAATTTGTCACTGTTCTGAGTGATCCTTGTGGAGTGTGTAACAGTTTGAAATGATCCTTGTGGATTGTGTCAGTATTTAGAGTGATACTTGTGGATTGTGTAACTATTTAGAGTGATCCTTGGGGATTGTGTCAGTATTTAGAGTGATCCTTGAGGATTGTGTCACTATTTAGAGTGATCCTTGGGGATTGTGTCACTATTTAGAGTTATCCTTGGGGATTGTGTCAGTATTTAGAGTGATCCTTGGGGATTGTGTCACTATTTAGAGTGATCCTTGGGGATTGCGTCACTATTTAGAGTGATCCTTGGTGATTGTGTCACTATTTAGATTGATCCTTGGGGTTGTGACACGATTTAGATTGGTCCTTGGGGATAGTGTCACTATTTAGTGCCATCCTTGGGGATTGTGTCATTATTTAGAGTGATCTTTGGGAATTGTGTCATAATTTAGAGTGATCCTTGTGGATTGTGACACTATTTGGAGTGATTGTTGGGGATTGTGGATCTAATTAGATTGATCCTTGGGGATTGTGTCACTATTCTGCGTCATCATTGGGGATTGTTTCAATATTGAGGCTGATTCTTTGGAGAATTTGTCACTGTTCTGAGTGATCCTTGTGGAGTGTGTAACAGTTTGAAATGATCCTTGTGGATTGTGTCAGTATTTAGAGTGATACTTGTGGATTGTGTAACTATTTAGAGTGATCCTTGGGGATTGTGTCACTATTTAGAGTGATCCGTGGGGGTGGTGTCACAATTTAGAGTGATCCTTGGGGATTGTGTCACTATTTAGACTGATCCTTGGGGATTGTGTTAGTATTTAGAGTGATCCTTGGGGATTGTGTCATTATTTAGACTGATCCTTGGGGATTATGTCACTATTTAGAGTGATCCTTGTGGATTGTGTCACTATTTAGAGTGATCCTTGGGGATTGTGTCAGTATTTAGAGTGATCCTTGGGTATTGTGTCACTATTTAGAGTGATCCTTGAGGATTCTGTCACTATTTAGAGTGATTCTTGGGGATTGTGTCACTATTTAGAGTGATCCTTGGGGATTGTGTCAATATTTAGCGTGATCGTTGTGGATTGTGTCACTATTTCGAGTGATCCTTTGGGATTGTGTCACTATTTAGAGCGATCCTTGGGGTTTGTGTCAGTATTTAGTGTGATCCTTGGGGATTGTGTCAGAATTTAGAGTGATCCTTGAGGATTGTGTCACTATTTAGAGTGATCCTTGGGGATTGTGTCACTATTTAGAGTGATCCTTGGGGATTGTGTCAGTATTTAGAGTGATCCTTGAGGATTGTGTCACTATTTAGAGTGATTCTTGGGGATTGTGTCACTATTTAGAGTGATCCTTGAGGATTGTGTCACTGTTTAGAGTGATCCTTGGGGATTTTGTCATTATTTAGAGTGATCCTTGGGGATTGTGTCACTATTTAGAGTGATCCTTGGGGATTGTGTCACTATTTAGAGTGATCCTTGGGGATTGTGTCACTATTTAGAGTGATCCTTGGTGATTGTGTCACTATTTAGAGTGATCCTTGGGGATTGTGTCACTATTTAGAATGATCCTTGGGGATTGTGACACTATTTAGAGTGGTCCTTGGGGATTGTGTCATTATTTAGTGTGATCCTTGGGGATTGTGTCATTATTTAGAGTGATCCTTGGGGATTGTGTTAGTATTTCGAGTGATCCTTGGGGATTGTGTCACTAATCTGCGTGATCCTTGGGGACTTTTTCAATATTGAGAGTGATCCTTGGGGATTGTGTCACTATTTAGAGTGATCCTTGGGGATTGTGTCACTATTTAGAGTGATCCTTGGTGTTTGTGTCACTATTTAGATTGATCCTTGGGGTTGTGACACGATTTAGATTGGTCCTTGGGGATAGTGTCACTATTTAGTGCCATCCTTGGGGATTGTGTCATTATTTAGAGTGATCTTTGGGAATTGTGTCATAATTTAGAGTGATCCTTGTGGATTGTGTAACTATTGAGAGTGATCCTTGGGGATTGTGTCACTATTTAGAGTGATCCTTGGGGATTGTGACACTATTTAGAGTGATCCTTGGGGATTGTGACACGATTTAGAGTGATCCTTTGGGATTGTGTCACTATTTAGAGTGATCCTTGGGGATTGTGACACTATTTAGAGTGATCCTTGGGGATTGTGTCACTATTTAGAGTGATCCTTGGGAATTGTGTCACTATTTAGAGTGATCCTTGGGAATTGTGTCACTATTTAGAGTGATCCTTGGGGATTGTGTCACTATTCTGCGTGATCCTTGGGGACTGTTTCAATATTGAGAGTGATCCTTGAGGATTGTGTCACTGTTTAGAGTGATCCTTGGGGATTTTGTCATTATTTAGAGTGATCCTTGGGGATTGTGTCACTATTTAGAGTGATCCTTGGGGATTGTGTCACTATTTAGAGTGATCCTTGGGGATTGTGTCACTATTTAGAATGATCCTTGGTGATTGTGTCACTATTTAGAGTGATCCTTGGGAATTGTGTCACTATTTAGAGTGATCCTTGGGGATTGTGTCACTATTTAGAATGATCCTTGGGGATTGTGACACTATTTAGAGTGGTCCTTGGGGATTGTGTCATTATTTAGTGTGATCCTTGGGGATTGTGTCATTATTTAGAGTGATCCTTGGGGATTGTGTTAGTATTTCGAGTGATCCTTGGGGATTGTGTCACTAATCTGCGTGATCCTTGGGGACTTTTTCAATATTGAGAGTGATCCTTGGGGATTGTGTCACTATTTAGAGTGATCCTTGGGGATTGTGTCACTATTTAGAGTGATCCTTGGTGATTGTGTCACTATTTAGATTGATCCTTGGGGTTGTGACACGATTTAGATTGGTCCTTGGGGATAGTGTCACTATTTAGTGCCATCCTTGGGGATTGTGTCATTATTTAGAGTGATCTTTGGGAATTGTGTCATAATTTAGAGTGATCCTTGTGGATTGTGGAACTATTGAGAGTGATCCTTGGGGATTGTGACACTATTTGGAGTGATTGTTGGGGATTGTGCATCTAATTAGATTGATCCTTGGGGATTGTGTCACTATTCTGCGTCATCATTGGGGATTGTTTCAATATTGAGGGTGATTCTTTGGAGAATTTGTCACTGTTCTGAGTGATCCTTGTGGAGTGTGTAACAGTTTGAAATGATCCTTGTGGAATGTGTCAGTATTTAGAGTGATACTTGTGGATTGTGTAACTATTTAGAGTGATCCTTGGGGATTGTGTCACTATTTAGAGTGATCCTTGGGGATTGTGTTAGTATTTAGAGTGATCCTTGGGGATTGTGTCATTATTTAGACTGATCCTTGGGGATTATGTCACTATTTAGAGTGATCCTTGTGGATTATGTCACTATTTAGAGTGATCCTTGGGGATTGTGTCAGTATTTAGAGTGATCCTTGGGTATTGTGTCACTATTTAGAGTGATCCTTGAGGATTCTGTCACTATTTAGAGTGATTCTTGGGGATTGTGACACTATTTAGAGTGATCCTTGGGGATTGTGTCACGATTTAGAGTGATCCTTGGGGATTGTGTCACTATTTAGAGTGAACCTTGGGAATTGTGTCACTATTTTGAGTGATCCTTGGGGATTGTGTCACTATTTAGAGTGATCCTTGGGGATTGTGTTCGTATTTCGAGTGATCCTTGGGGATTGTGTCACTAATCTGCGTGATCCTTGGGGACTGTTTCAATATTGAGAGTGATCCTTGGGGATTGTGTCACTATTTAGAGTGATCCTTGGGGATTGTGTCACTATTTAGAGTGATCCTTGGTGATTGTGTCACTATTTAGATTGATCCTTGGGGTTGTGACACTATTTAGATTGGTCCTTGGGGATAGTGTCACTATTTACTGTCATCCTTGGGGATTGTGTCATTATTTAGAGTGATCTTTGGGAATTGTGTCACAATTTAGAGTGATCCTTGTGGATTGTGTAACTATTGAGAGTGATCCTTGGGGATTGTGACACTATTTGGAGTGATTGTTGGGGATTGTGGATCTAATTAGATTGATCCTTGGGGATTGTGTCACTATTCTGCGTCATCATTGGGGATTGTTTCAATATTGAGGGTGATTCTTTGGAGAATTTGTCACTGTTCTGAGTGATCCTTGTGGATTGTGTAACAGTTTGAAATGATCCTTGTGGATTGTGTCAGTAATTAGAGTGATACTTGTGGAGTGTGTAACTATTTAGAGTGATCCTTGGGGATTGTGTCACTATTTAGAGTGATCCTTGGGTATTGTGTCACTATTTAGAGTGATCCTTGGGGATTGTGTCACTATTTAGAGTGATCCTTGGGGATTGTGTCACTATTTAGATTGATCCTTGGAGATTGTGTCACTATTTAGAGTGATCCTTTGTGATTGTGTCACTATTTAGATTGATCCTTGGGGACAGTGTCACTATTTAGTGCCATCCTTGGGGATTGTGTCATTATTTAGAGTGATCTTTTGGAATTGTGTCATAATTTAGAGTGATCCTTGTGGATTGTGTAACTATTGAGAGTGATCCTTGGGGATTGTGACACTATTTGGAGTGATTTTTGGGGATTGTGGATCTAATTAGATTGATCCTTGGGGATTGTGTCACTATTCTGCGTCATCATTGGGGATTGTTTCAATATTGAGGGTGATGCTTTGGAGAATTTGTCACTGTTCTGAGTGATCCTTGTGGAGTGTGTAACAGTTTGAAATGATCCTTGTGGATTGTGTCAGTATTTAGAGTGATACTTGTGGATTGTGTAACTATTTAGAGTGATCCTTGGGGATTGTGTCAATATTTAGAGTGATCCTTGAGGACTGTGTCACTATTTAGTGTGATCCTGGGGGATTTTGTCATTATTTCGAGTGATCCTTGGGGATTGTGTCACTATTTAGAGTGATCCTTGGGGATTGTGTCACTATTTAGAGTGATCCTTGGGGATTGTGTCACTATTTAGAATGATCCTTGGTGATTGTGTCACTATTTAAAGTGATCCTTGGGAATTGTGTCACTATTTAGAGTGATCCTTGGGGATTGTGTCACTATTTAGAATGATCCTTGGGGATTGTGACACTATTTAGAGTGGTCCTTGGGGATTGTGTCATTATTTAGTGTGATCATTGGGGATTGTGTCATTATTTAGAGTGATCCTTGGGGATTGTGTTAGTATTTAGAGTGATCCTTGGGGATTGTGTCACTATTTAGAGTGATCCTTGGTGATTGTGTCACTATTTAGATTGATCCTTGGGGTTGTGACACGATTTAGATTGGTCCTTGGGGAAAGTGTCACTATTTAGTGCCATCCTTGGGGATTGTGTCATTATTTAGAGTGATCTTTGGGAATTGTGTCATAATTTAGAGTGATCCTTGTGGATTGTGTAACTATTGAGAGTGATCCTTGGGGATTGTGACACTATTTGGAGTGATTGTTGGGGATTGTGGATCTAATTAGATTGATCCTTGGGGATTGTGTCACTATTCTGCGTCATCATTGGGGATTGTTTCAATATTGAGGGTGATTCTTTGGAGAATTTGTCACTGTTCTGAGTGATCCTTGTGGAGTGTGTAACAGTTTGAAATGATCCTTGTGGATTGTGTCAGTAATTAGAGTGATCCTTGGGGATTGTGTCACTATTTAGAGTGATCCTTGAGGATTCTGTCACTATTTAGAGTGATTCTTGGGGATTGTGTCAGTAATTAGAGTGATCCTTGGGGATTGTGTCACTATTTAGAGTGATCCTTGAGGATTCTGTCACTATTTAGAGTGATTCTTGGGGATTGTGTCACTATTTAGAGTGATCCTTGGGGATTGTGTCACGATTTAGAGTGATCCTTGGGGATTGTGTCACTACTTAGAGTGATCCTTGGGGATTGTGACACTATTTGGAGTGATTGTTGGGGATTGTGGATCTAATTAGATTGATCCTTGGGGATTGTGTCACTATTCTGCGTCATCATTGGGGATTGTTTCAATATTGAGGGTGATTCTTTGGAGAATTTGTCACTGTTCTGAGTGATCCTTGTGGATTGTGTAACAGTTTGAAATGATCCTTGTGGATTGTGTCAGTATTTAGAGTGATTCTTGGGGATAGTGTCACTATTTAGAGTGATCCTTGGGGATTGTGTCACGATTTGGAGTGATCCTTGGGGATTGTGTCACTATTTAGAGTGAACCTTGGGAATTGTGTCACTATTTCGAGTGATCCTTGGGGATTGTGTCACTATTTAGAGTGATCCTTGGGGTTGTGACACTATTTAGATTGGTCTTTGGGGATAGTGTCACTATTTAGTGTCATCCTTGGGGATTGTGTCATTATTTAGAGTGATCTTTGCGAATTGTGTCACAATTTAGAGTGATCCTTGTGGATTGTGTATCTATTCAGAGTGATCCTTGGGGATTGTGACACTATTTGGAGTGATTGTTGGGGATTGTGGATCTAATTAGATTGATCCTTGGGGATTGTGTCACTATTCTGCGTCATCATTGGGGATTGTTTCAATATTGAGGGTGATTCTTTGGAGAATTTGTCACTGTTCTGAGTGATCCTTGTGGATTGTGTAACAGTTTGAAATGATCCTTGTGGATTGTGTCAGTATTTAGAGTGATACTTGTGGATTGTGTAACTATTTAGAGTGATCCTTGAGGATTGTGTCACTATTTAGAGAGATCCTTGGGTATTGCGTCACTATTGAGAGTAATCCTTGGGTCTGTGTTACTATTTAGAGTGATCCTTGGGGATTGTGTCATTATTTAGAGTGATCCTTGGGGATTGTGACACTATTTAGAGTGATCCTTGGGGATTGTGACACTATTTAGGGTGATCCTTGGGGATTGTGACACTATTTAGAGTGATCCTTGGGGATTGTGACACTATTTAGAGTGATCCTTGGGGATTGTGTCTCTATTGAGAGTGATCCTTGGGGATTGTGTCACTATTTAGAGTGATCCTTGAGGATTGTGTCTCTATTTAGAGTGATCCTTGGGTATTGTGACAATATTTAGAGTGATCATTTGGGATTGTGTCATTATTTGGAGTGGTCCTTGGGGATTGTGTCACTATTTAGAGTCATCCTTGGGGATTGTGCCACTATTTAGAGTGATCCTTGAGGATTGTGTCTCTATTTAGAGTGATCCTTGGGAATTGTGTCACTATTTAGAGTGATCCTTCGGGTTTGTGTCACTATTTAGAGTGATCCTCGTGGATTGTGTCACTATTTAGTGTGATCTTTGGGGATTGAGTAACTATTTAGTGTGATCCTTGGGGATGGTGTTACTATTTAGAGTGCTCCTTGGGGATTGTGTCACTATATAGAGTGATCCTTGGGGATTGTGTCACTATTTTGAGTGATCCTTGGGGATTGTGTCACTATTTAGAGTGATCATTGGGGATTGTGTCACTGTTCTGCGTGATCCTTGGGGATTGTTTCAATATTGAGAGTGATCCTTGGGGATTGTGCAACTATTTAGAGTACTTTGAGAAGGTGACCAAAGAGGTGGATGAGGGTAAAGCGGTTGATGTGGTGTACATCAATTTCAGTAAAGCGTTTGATAAGGTTCCCCACGGTAAGCTATTGCAGAAGATACGGAGGCATGGGATTGAGGGTGATTTCGCGGTTTGGATCAGGAATTGGCTAGCTGTAAGAAGACAGAGGGTGGTGGTTGATGGGAAATGTCCATCCTGGAGTTCAGTTACTAGTGGTGTACCGCAAGGATCTGTTTTGGGGCCACTGCTGTTTGTCATTTTTATAAATGACCTGGATGAGGGCGTAGAAAGATGGGTTAGTAAATTTGCGGATGACACTAAAGTCTGTGGAGTTGTGGACAGTGTGGAATGTTGTTGCAGGTTACAGAGGGACATAGATAAGCTGCAGAGCTGGGCTGAGAGGTGGCAAATGGAGTTAATGCGGAAAAGTGTGAGGTGATTCACTTTGGAAGGAGTAACAGGAATACAGAGTACTGGGCGAATGGTAAGATACTTGGTAGTGTGGATGAACAGAGGGATCTGGGTGTCCATGTGCATAGATCCCTGAAGGTTGGCACCCAGGTTGATAGAGTTGTTAAGAAGGCGTACGGAGTGCAAGCTTTTATTGGTAGAGGGATTGAGTTTCGGAGGCGGGAGTTCATGTTGCAGCTGTACAAAACTCTGGTGCGGCCGCATTTGGAGTATTGCGTACAGTTCTGGTCGCCACATTATAGGAAATATATGGAAGCGTTGGAAAGGGTGCAGAGGAGATTTACTAGGATGTTGCCTGGTATGGTGGGAAGATCATATGAGGAAAGGCTGAGGGTCTTGAGGCTGTTTTCGTCAGAGAGAAGAAGGTTAAGAGGTGACTTAATACAGGCATACAAGATGATCAGAGGATTAGATCGGGTGGATAGTGAGAGCCTTTTCCCTCAGATGGTGATGGCAAACACGAGGGGACATAGCTTTAAATTGAGGGGTGAGAGACATAGGACAGATGTTAGAGGGAGGTTCTTCACTCAGAGAGTACTAAGGGCGTGGAATGCCCAGCCTGCAGCAGTAGTGGACTCGCCAACATTAAGAGCATTCAAATGGTCATTGGATAAACATATGGATGACATTGGAATAGTGTAGGTTAGAGGGGCTTTAGATTGGTTTCACTGGTCGGCGCAACATTGAGGGCCGAAGGGCCTGTACTGCGCTGTAATGTTCTATGATCTATGTTCATCCCTTTCTCCAGCTTGTTACACAGGAACAGGAGGAGGCCCCATTCAGCCACTTCTCCAGGCTGTTACACAGGAACAGGAGGAGGCCATTCAGCCCCTTCTCCAGCCTGTTACACAGGAACAGGAGGAGGCCCCATTCAGCCCCTTCTCCAGCCGGTTACACAGGAACAGGAGGAGGCCCCATTCAGTCCCTTCTCCAGCCTGTTACACAGGAGCAGGAGGAGGCCCCATTCAGCCCCTTCTCCAGCCTGTTACACAGGAACAGGAGGAGGCCTCATTCAGCCCCTTCTCCAGCCTGTTGCACAGGAACAGGAGGAGGCCATTCAGCCCCTGCTCCAGCCTGTTAAACAGGAACAGGAGGAGGCCATTCGGCCCCTTCTCCAGCCTGTTACAAAGGAACAGGAGGAGGCCCCATTCAGCCCCTTCTCCAGCCTGTTACACAGGAACAGGAGGAGGCCCCATTCAGCCCCTTCTCCATCCTGTTAAACAGGAAAAGGAGGAGGCCCCATTCAGCCCCTTCTCCAGCCTGTTACACAGGAACAGGAGGAGGCCCCATTCAGCCCCTTCTCCAGCCGGTTACACAGGAACAGGAGGAGGCCCCATTCAGCCCCTTCTCCAGCCTGTTACACAGGACCAGGAGGAGGCCCCATTCAGCCCCTTCTCCAGCCTGTTACACAGGAACAGGTGGAGGCCCCATTCAGCCTCTTCTCCATCCTGTTACACAGGAACAGGAGGAGGCCATTCAGCCCCTGCTCCAGCCTGTTACACAGGAACAGGAGGTGGGCCCATTCAGCCTCTTCTCCAGCATGTTACACAGGAACAGGAGGAGGCCATTCAGCCCCTTCTCCAGCCTGTTACACAGGAACAGGAGGAGGCCCCATTCAGCCCCATCTCCAGCCTGTTACACAGGAAGAGGAGGAGGCCGCATTCAGCCCCTTCTCCAGCCTGTTACACAGGAACAGGAGGAGGCCCCATTCAGCCCCTTCTCCAGCCTGTTACACAGGAACAGGGGGAGGCCATTCAGCCCCTTCTCCAGCCTGTTTCACAGGAACAGGAGGAGGCCATTCAGCCCCTTCTCCAGCCTGTTACACAGGAACAAGAGGAGGCCCCATTCAGCCCCTTCTCCAGCCCGTTACACAGGAACAGGAGGAGGCCATTCAGCCCCTTTTCCAGCCTGTTACACAGGAACAGGAGGAGGCCCGATTCAGCCCCTTCTCCAGCCTGTTACACAGGAACAGGAGGAGGCCCCATTCAGCCCATTCTCCAGCCTGTTACACAGGAACAGGAGGAGGCCATTCAGCCCCTTCTCCAGCCTGTTACACAGGAACAGGAGGAGGCCATTCAGCCCCTTCTCCAGCCTGTTACACAGGAACAGGAGGAGTCCCCATTCAGCCCCTTCTCCAGACTGTTACACAGGAACAGGAGGAGGCCCCATTCAGCCCCTTCTCCAGCCTGTTACACAGGAACAGGAGGAGGCCCCATTCAGCCCCTTCTCCAGCCTGTTACACAGGAACAGGAGGAGGCCCCATTCAGCCCCTTCTCCAGACTGTTACACAGGAACAGGAGGAGGCCCCATTCAGCCCCTTCTCAAGCCTGTGACACAGGAACAGGAGGAGGCCCCATTCAGCCCCTTCTCCAGCCTGTTACACAGGAACACGAGGAGGCCATTCAGCCCCTTCTCCAGCCTGTTTCACAGTAACAGGAGGAGGCCCCATTCAGCCCCTTCTCCAGCCTGTTACACAGGAACAGGAGGAGGCCATTCAGCCCCTTCTCCAGCCTGTTACACAGGAACAGGAGGAGGCCCCATTCAGCCCCTTCTCCAGCCTGTTACACACGAACAGGAGGAGGTCCCATTCAGCCCCTTCTCCAGCCTGTTACACAGGAACAGGAGGAGGCCATTCAGCCCCTTCTCCAGCCTGATACACAGGAACAGGAGGAGGCCATTCCGCCCCTTCTCCAGCCTGTTACACAGGAACAGGAGGAGGCCCCATTCAGCCCCTTCTCCAGCCTGTTACACAGGAACAGGAGGAGGCCATTCAGCCCCTTCTCCAAGCTGTTACACAGGAACAGGAGGAGGCCATTCAGCCCCTTCTCCAGCCTGTTACACAGGAACAGGAGGAGGCCCCATTCAGCCCCTTCTCCAGTCTTATACACAGGAACAGGAGGAGGCCATTCAGCCTCGTCTCCAGCCTGTTACACAGGAACAGGAGGAGGCCCCATTCAGCCCCTTCTCCAGCCTGTTACACAGGGAACAGGAGGAGGCCCCATTCAGCCCCTTCTACAGACTGTTACACAGGAACAGGAGGAGGCCCCATTCAGCCCCTTCTCCAGCCTGTTGCACAGGAACAGGAGGAGGCCCCATTCAGCCCCTTCTCCAGCCTGTTACACAGGAACAGGAGGAGGCCCCATTCAGCCCCTTCTCCAGCCTGTTACACAGGAGCAGGACGAGGCCCCATTCAACCCCTTCTCCAGCCTGTTACACAGGAACAGGAGGAGGCCCCATTCAGCCCCTTCTCCAGCCTGTTACACAGGAACAGGAGGAGGCCATTCAGCCCCTTCTCCAGCCTGTTACACAGGAACATAGAACATAGAACATTACAGCGCAGAACAGGCCCTTCGGCCCACGATGTTGCACCGACCAGTTAAAAAAAAAAACTGTGACCCTCCAACCTAAACCAATTTCTTTTCGTCCATGAACCGATCTACGGATCTCTTAAACGCCCCCAAACTAGGCGCATTTACAACCGATGCTGGCAGGGCATTCCAATCCCTCACCACCCTCTGTGTAAAGAACCTACCCCTGACATCGGTTCTATAACTACCCCCCCTCAATTTAAAGCCATGCCCCCTCGTGCTGGATTTCTCCATCAGAGGAAAAAGGCTATCACTATCCACCCTATCTCAACCTCTCATCATCTTATATGTTTCAATAAGATCCCCTCTTAGCCGCCGCCTTTCCAGCGAAAACAATCCCAAATCCCTCAGCCTCTCCTCATAGGATCTCCCCTCCGTACCAGGCAACATCCTGGTAAACCTCCTCTGCACCCTCTCCAAAGCCTCCACATCCTTCCTGTAATGTGGGGACCAGAACTGCACACAGTACTCCAAGTGCGGCCGCACCAGAGTTGTGTACAGTTGCAACATAACGCTACGACTCCTAAATTCAATCCCCCTACCAATAAACGCCAAGACACCATATGCCTTCTTAACAACCTTATCTACTTGATTCCCAACTTTCAGGGATCTATGCACACATACACCTAGATCCCTCTGCTCCTCCACACTATTCAAAGTCCTCCCGTTAGCCCTATACTCAACACATCTGTTATTCCTACCAAAGTGAATTACCTCACACTTCTCCGCATTAAACTCCATCCGCCACCTCTCGGCCCAACTTTGCAACCTGTCCAAGTCTTCCTGCAAACTACGACACCCTTCCTCACTGTCTACCACACCACCGACTTTGGTGTCATCAGCAAATTTGCTAATCCACCCAACTATACCCTCATCCAGATCATTAATAAATATTACAAACAGCAGTGGCCCCAAAACAGATCCCTGAGGTACACCACTTGTAACCGCACTCCATGATGAATATTTACTATCAACCACCACCCTCTGTTTCCTATCCGCTAGCCAATTCCTGATCCAATTTCCTAGATCACCCCCAATCCCATACATCTGCATTTTCTGCAGAAGCCTACCATGGTGAACCTTATCAAACGCCTTACTAAAATCCATATATACCACGTCCACTGCCTTGCCCCCATCCACCTCCTTGGTCAATTTCTCAAAAAACTCAATAAGGTTAGTAAGGCACGACCTACCTGCCACAAAACCATGCTGACTATCACCTATCAATTCATTACTCTCCAAATAACTATAAATCCTATCCCTTATAATTTTTTCCAACATCTTGCCGACAACAGAAGTGAGACTCACCGGTCTATAATTCCCGGGAAGTCTCTGTTCCCCTTCTTAAACAATGGGACAACATTCGCTAACCTCCAATCTTCTGGTACTATACCAGAGGCCAACGACGACCTGAAGATCAGAGCCAGAGGCTCTGCAATCACTTCTCTTGCCTCCCAGAGAATCCTTGGATAAATCCCATCCGGACCAGGGGATTTATCTATTTTCAGACCCTCCAGAACATCCTGCACATCCTCCTTATCAACTGTAATACTGTCTATTCTACTCCCCTGCAACCCAGTGTCCTCCTCAGCTATATTCATGTCCCCTTGCGTGAACACCGAAGAGAAATATTGGTTCAATGCTTCACCAATCTCCTCCGGTTCCACACATAACTTCCCTCTGCCATCTATAACTGGCCCTAAACTTGCCCTAACCAACCTTCTGTTCTTGACATACCTATAGAACGCCTTAGGATTCTCTTTAACCCTATCCGCCAAAGTCTTCTCATGTCCCCTTTTAGCCCTTCTAAGCTCGCTCTTCAACTCCCTCTTAGCCAATCTAAAGCTTTCTAGTGCACTACCCGAGTGCTCACGTCGCATCCGAACATAAGCCTCCTTTTTCTTTTTAACCAACAAAGAAACTTTTTTGGTGCACCACGGTTCCCTCGCCCTACCAATTCCTCCTTGCCTGACATACCTATCACAGACTCGCAGTAGCTGCTCCTTGAAAAAACTCCACATGTCGGACGTTCCCAGTCCCTGTAATCTCCTAGTCCAACCTATGTTTCCTAATTCTCTCCTAATAGCCTCATAATTACCCTTCCCCCAGCTAAAACCACTGGCCCGAGGTTCATGCCTATCCCTTTCCATCACTAAGGTGAACGTAACCGAATTGTGGTCACTATCACCAAAATGCACACCAACTTCCAAGTCTAGCACCTGGTCTGGTTCATTTCCCAGCATCAGATCCAATATAGCCTCACCTCTAGTTGGCCTGTCTACATACTGAGTCAAAAATCCTTCCTGCACGCTTTGAACAAAAACTGACCCCTCTAACGAGCTAGAGCTATAACAATTCCAGTCAATATTAGTCAAGGAGGAGGCCATTCAGCCCCTTCTCCAGCCTGTTACACAGGAACAGGAGGAGGCCATTCAGCCCCTTCTCCAGACTGTTACACAGGAAGAGGAGGAGGCCCCATTCAGCCCCTTCTCCAGCCTGTTACATAGGAACAGGAGGAGGCCATTCAGCCCCTTCTCCAGCCTGTTACACAGGAACAGGAGGAGGCCATTCAGCCCCTTCTCCAGCCTGATACACAGGAACAGGAGGAGGCCATTCAGCCCCTTCTCCAGCCTTTTACACAGGAACAGGAGGAGGCCCCATTCAGCCCATTCCCCAGCCTGTTACACAGGAACAGGAGGAGGCCCCATTCAGCCCCTTCTCCAGCCTGTTACACAGGAACAGGAGGAGGCCATTCAGCCGCTTCTCCAGCATGTTACACAGGAACAGGAGGAGGCCCCATTCGGCCCCTTCCCCAGCCTGTTACACAGGAACAGGAGGAGGCCCCATTCAGGCCCTTCTCCAGCCTGTTACACACGAACAGGAGGAGGCCATTCAGCCCCTTCCCCAGACTGTTACACAGGAACAGGAGGAGGCCCCATTCAGCCCCTTCTCCAGCCTGTTACACTGGAACAGGAGGAGGCCATTCAGCCCCTTCTCCAGCCAGTTACACAGGAACAGGAGGAGGCCCCATTCAGCCCCTTCTCCAGCCTGTTACACAGGAACAGGAGGAGGCCATTCAGCCCCTTCTCCAGCCTGTTACAAAGGAACAGGAGGAGGCCATTCTGCCCCTTATCCAGACTGTTACACAGGAACAGGAGGAGGCCATTCAGCCCCTTCTCCAGTCTGTTACACAGGAATAGGAGGAGGCCCCATGCAGCCCCTTCTCCAGCCTGTTACACAGGAACAGGAGGAGGCCCCATTCAGCCCCATCTCCAGCCTGTTACACAGGAACTGGAGGAGGCCGCATTCAGCCCCTTCTCCAGCATGTTACACAGGAACAGGGGGAGGCCCGATTCAGCCCCTTCTCCAGCCTGTTACACAGGAACAGGAGGAGGCCCCATTCAGCCCCTTCTCCAGCCTGTTACACAGGAACAAGAGGAGGCCCCATTCAGCCCCTTCTCCAGCCTGTTACACAGGAACAGGAGAAGGCCATTCTGCCCCTTCTCCAGTCTGTTACACAGGAACAGGAGGAGGCCCCATTCAGCCCCTTCTCCAGCCTGTTACACAGGAACAGGAGGAGGCCCCATTCAGCCACTTCTCCAGCCTGTTACACAGTAACAGGAGGATACCCCATTCAGCCCCTTCTCCAGCCTGTTACACGTACAGGAGGAGGCCATTCAGTCCCTTCTCCAGCCTGTTACACAGGAACAGGAGGAGGCCCCATTCAACCGCTTCTCCAGCCTGTTACACAGTAACAGGAGGATACCCCATTCAGCCCCTTCTCCAGCCTGTTACACGTACAGGAGGAGGCCATTCAGTCCCTTCTCCAGACTGTTACACAGGAACAGGAGGAGGCCCCATTCAGCCCCTTCTCCAGCCTGTTACACAGTATCAGGAGGAGACCCCATTCAGCACCTTTCTCCAAACTGTTACACAGGAACAGGAAGAGGCCCCATTCAGCCCCTTCTCCAGCCTGTTACACTGGAACAGGAGGAGGCCATTCAGCCACTTCTCCAGCCTGTTACACAGGAACACGTGGAGGCCATTCAGCCCCTTCTCCAGCCTGTTTCACAGTAACAGGAGGAGGCCCCATTCAGCCCCTTCTCCAGCCTGTTACACAGGAACAGGAGGAGGCCATTCAGCCCCTTCTCCAGCCTGATACACAGGAACAGGAGGAGGCCATTCAGCCTCGTCTCCAGCCTGTTACACAGTAACAGGAGGAGGCCATTCAGCCCCTTCTCCAGCCTGTTACATAGGAACAGGAGGAGGACCCATTCAGCTCCTTCTCCAGCCTGTTACACAGGAACAGGAGGAGGCCATTCGGCCCCTTCTCCAGTCTGTTACACAGGAACAGGAGGAGGCCATTCAGCCCCTTCTCCAGACTGTTACACAGGAACAGGAGGAGGCCATTCAGCCCCTTCTCCAGCCTGTTACACAGTAACAGGAGGAGGCCATTCAGCCCCTTCTCCAGCCTGTTACACAGGACAGGAGGAGGCCAATCAGCCCCTTCTCCAGACTGTTACACAGGAAGAGGAGGAGGCCCCATTCAGCCCCTTCTCCAGCCTGTTACACAGGAACAGGAGGAGGCCATTCAGCCCCTTCTCCAGCCTGTTACACAGGAACAGGAGGAGGCCATTCAGCCCCTTCTCCAGCCTGATACACAGGAACAGGAGGAGGCCATTCAGCCCCTTCTCCAGCCTGTTACACAGGAACAGGAGGAGGCCCCATTCAGCTCCTTCTCCAGCCTGTTACACAGGAACAGGAGGAGGCCCCATTCAGCCCCTTCTCCAGCCTGTTCCACAGGAACAGGAGGCGGCCATTCAGCCCCTTCTCCAGCCTGTTACACAGGAACAAGAGGAGGCCCCATTCAGCCCCTTCTCCAGCCTGTTACACAGGAACAGGAGGAGGCCCCATTCAGCCCCTTCTCCAGCCTGTTACACTGGAACAGGAGGAGGCCATTCAACCCCTTCTCCAGCCTGTTACACAGGAACAGGAGGAGGCCCCATTCAGCCCCTTCTCCAGACTGTTACACAGGAACAGGAGGAGGCCCCATTCAGCCCCTTCTCCAGCCTGTTACACAGGAACAGGAGGTGGCCATTCAGCCCCTTCTCCAGCCTGTTACACATGAACAGGAGGAGGCCCCATTCAGCCCCTTCTCCAGCCTGTTACACAGGAACAGGAGGAGGCCATTCAACCCCTTCTCCAGCCTGTTACACAGGAACAAGAGGCCCCATTCAGCCCCTTCTCCAGCCTGTTACACAGGAACAGGAGGAGGCCCCATTCAGCCCCTTCTCCAGCCTGTTACACAGAAACAGGAGGAGGCCCCATTCAGCCCCTTCTCCAGCCTGTTACACAGGAACAGGGGGAGGCCATTCAGCCCCTTCTCCAGCCTGTTTCACAGGAACAGGAGGAGGCCATTCAGCCCCTTCTCCAGCATGTTACACAGGAACAAGAGGAGGCCCCATTCAGCCCCTTCTCCAGCCTGTTACACAGGAACAGGAGGAGGCCATTCAGCCCCTTTTCCAGCCTGTTACACAGGAACAGGAGGAGGCCCGATTCAGCCCCTTCTGCAGCCTGTTACACAGGAACAGGAGGAGGCCCCATTCAGCCCCTTCTCCAGCCTGTTACACAGGAACAGGAGGACGCCATTCAGCCCCTTCTCCAGCCTGTTACACAGTAACAGGAGGAGGCCACATTCAGCCCCTTCTCCAGCCTGCTACACAGGAACAGGAGGAGGCCATTCAGCCCCTTCTCCTGCCTGTTTCACAGTAACGGGAGGAGGCCATTCAGCCTCGTCCCAGCCTGTTACACAGTAACAGGAGGAGGCCCCATTCAGCCCCTTCTCCAGCCTGTTACACAGGAACAGGAGGAGGCCATTCAGCCCCTTCTCCAGCCTGTTACACAGGAACAGGAGGAGGCCATTCAACCCCTTCTCCAGCCTGTTGCACAGGAAGAAGAGGCCCCATTCAGCCCCTTCTCCAGCCTGTTACACAGGAACAGGAGGAGGCCATTCAGCCCCTTCTCCAGCCTGTTACAAAGGAACAGGAGGAGGCCATTTAGCCCCTTCTCCAGCCTGTTACACAGGAACAGGAGGAGGCCCCATGCAGCCCCTTCTCCAGCCTGTTACACAGGAACAGGAGGAGTCCATTCAGCCCCTTCTCCAGCCTGTTACACAGGAACAGGAGGAGGCCATTCTGCCCCTTCTCCAGTCTGTTACACAGGAACAGGAGGAGGCCATTCTGCCCCTTCGCCAGCCTGTTACACAGGAACAGGAGGAGGCCCCATTCAGCCCCTTCTCCAGCCTGTTACACAGGAACAGGAGGAGGTCATTCAGCCCCTTCTCCAGCCTGTTACACAGGAACAGGAGGAGGCCCCATTCAGCCCCTTCTCCAGCCTGTTACACAGGAATAGGAGGAGGCCCCATTCAGTCCCTTCTCCAGCCTGTTACACAGGAACACGAGGAGGCCCCATTCAGCCCCATCTCCAGCCTGTTACACAGGAACAGGAGGAGGCCTCATCCAGCCCCTTCTCCAGCCTATTACACAGGAACAGGAGGAGGCCATTCAGCCCCTTCTCCAGCCTTTTACACAGGATCAGGAGGAGGCCCCATTCAGCCCCTTCTCCAGCCTGATACACAGGAACAGGAGGAGGCCATTCAGCACCTTCTCCAGCCTGTTACACAGGAACAGGAGGAGGCCATTCAACCCCTTCTCCAGCCTGTTACACAGCAACAGGAGGCCCCATTCAGCCCCATCTCCAGCCTGTTACACAGGAACAGGAGGAGGCCATTCAGCCCCTTCTCCAGCCTGTTACACAGGAAAAGGAGGAGGCCCCATTCAGCCCCTTCTCCAGCCTGTTACACAGGAACAGGAGGAGGCCATTCAGCCCCTTCTCCAGCCTGTTACACAGGAACAGGAGGAAGCCCCATTCAGCCCCTTCTCCAGCCTGTTACACAGGAACAGGAGGAGGCCATTCAGCCCCTTCTCCAGCCTGTTACACAGGAACAAGAGGAGGCCCCATTCAGCCCCTTCTCCAGCCTGTTACACAGGAACAGGAGGAGGCCCCATTCAGCCCCTTCTCCAGCCTGTTACACAGGAACAGGAGGTGCCCATTCAGCCCCTTCTCCCGCCTGTAACACAGGGAACAGTAGGAGGCCCCATTCAGCCCCTTCTCCAGCTGGATACACAGGAACAGGAGGAGGCCCCATTCAGCCCCTTCTCCAGCCTGTTACAAAGGAACAGGAGGAGGCCCCATTCAGCCCCTTCTCCAGCCAGTTACACAGGAACAGGAGGAGGCCATTCAGCCCTTCTCCAGCCTGTTTCACAGGAACAGGTGGAGGCCACATTCAGTCCCTTCTCCAGCCTGTTACACAGGAACAGGAGGAGGCCCCATTCAGCCCCTTCTCCAGCCTGTTACACAGGAACAGGAGGAGGCCCCATTCAGCCCCTTCTCCGGCCTGTTATACAGGAACAGGAGGAGGCCCCATTCAGCCCCTTCTCCAGCCTGTTACACAGGAAAAGGAGGAGGCCCCATTCAGCCCCTTCTCCAGCCTGTTACACAGGAACAGGAGGAGGCCCCATTCAGCCCCTTCTCCAGCCTGTTACACAGGAACAGGAGGAGGACCCATTCAGCCCCTTCTCCAGCCTGTTAGACAGGAACAGGAGGAGGCCATTCAGCCCCTTCGCCAGTCTGTTACACAGGAACAGGAGGAGGCCCCATTCAGCCCCTTCTCCAGCCTGTTACACAGGAACAGGAGGCCCCATTCAGCCCCTTCTCCAGCCTGTTACACAGGAACAGGAGGAGGCCATTCAGCCCCTTCTCCAGCCTGTTACACAGGAACAGGAGGAGGCCCCATTCAGCCCCTTCTCCAGCCTGTTACACAGGAACAGGAGGAGGGCCCATTCAGCCCCGTCTCCAGACTGTTACACAACAACAGGAGGAGGCCATTCAGCCCCTTCTCCAGCCTGTTACAAAGGAACAGGAGGAGGCCATTCAGCCCCTTCTCCAGCCTGTTACACAGGAACAGGAGGAGGCCATTCAACCCCTTCTCCAGTCTGTTACACAGGAACAGGAGGAGGCCATTCTGCCCCTTCGCCAGCCTGTTACAAAGGAACAGGAGGAGGCCATTCAGCCCCTTCTCCAGACTGTTACACAGGAACACGAGGAGGCCATTCAGCCCCTTCTCCAGCCTGTTACACAGGAACAGGAGGAGGCCCCATGCAGCCCCTTCTCCAGCCTGTTACACAGGAACAGGAGGAGGCCATTCAGCCCCTTCTCCAGCCTGTTACACAGGAACAGGAGGAGGCCATTCAACCCCTTCTCCAGTCTGTTACACAGGAACAGGAGGAGGCCATTCTGCCCCTTCGCCAGACTGTTACACAGGAACAGGAGGAGGCCCCATTCAGCCCCTTCTCCAGCCTGTTACACAGGAAGAGGAGGAGGCCCCATTCAGCCCCATCTCCAGCCTGTTACACAGGAACAGGAGGAGGCCATTCAGCCCATTCTCCAGTCTGTTACACAGGAACAGGAGGAGGCCCCATTCAGCCCCTTCTCCTGCCTGTTACACAGGAACAGGAGACCCCATTCAGCCCCTTCTCCAGCCTGTTACACAGGAACAGGAGGAGGCCATTCAGCCCCTTCTCCAGCCTGTTACACAGGAACAGGAGGAGGCCCCATTCAGCCCCTTCTCCAGCCTGTTACACAGGGAACAGGTGGAGGCCCCATTCAGCCCCCTCTACAGACTGTTACACAGGAACAGGAGGAGGCCCCATTCAGCCCCTTCTCCAGCCTGTTACACAGGAACAGGAGGAGGCCCCATTCAGCCCCTTCTCCAGCCTGTTACACAGGAACAGGAGGAGGCCCCATTCAGCCCCTTCTCCAGCCTGTTACACAGGAACAGGAGGAGGCCCCATTCAGCCCCTTCTCCAGCCTGTTACACAGGAACAGGAGGAGGCCCCATTCAGCCCCTTCTCCAGCCTGTTACACAGGAACAGGAGGAGGCCATTCAGCCCCTTCTCCAGCCTGTTACACAGGAACAAGAGGAGGCCCCATTCAGCCCCCTCTCCAGACTGTTACACAGGAACAGGAGGAGGCCCCATTCAGCCCCTTCTCCAGCCTGTTACACAGGAACAGGAGGTGGCCATTCAGCCCCTTCTCCAGCCTGTTACACAGGTACAGGAGGAGGCCCCATTCAGCCCCTTCTCCAGCCTGTTACACAGGAACAGGAGGAGGCCATTCAACCCCTTCTCCAGCCTGTTGCACAGGAACAAGAGGCCCCTTTCAGCCCCTTCTCCAGCCTGTTACACAGGAACAGGAGGAGGCCATTCAGCCCCTTCTCCAGCCTGTTACAAAGGAACAGGAGGAGGCCATTCAGCCCCTTCTCCAGCCTGTTACACAGGAACAGGAGGAGGCCCCATGCAGCCCCTTCTCCAGCCTGTTACACAGGAACAGGAGGAGGCCATTCAGCCCCTTCTCCAGCCTGTTACACAGGAACAGGCGGAGGCCATTCTGCCCCTTCTCCAGTCTGTTACACAGGAACAGGAGGAGTCCATTCTGCCCCTTCGCCAGCCTGTTACACAGGAACAGGAGGAGGCCCCATTCAGCCCCTTCTCCAGCCTGTTACACAGGAACAGGAGGAGGTCATTCAGCCCCTTCTGCATCTGTTACACAGTAACAGGAGGAGGCCCCATTCAGCCCCTTCTCCAGCCTGTTACACAGGAACAGGAGGAGGCCAGTCAGCCCCTTCTCCAGCCTGTAACACAGGGAACAGTAGGAGGCCCCATTCAGCCCCTTCTCCAGCTGGTTACACAGGAACAGGAGGAGGCCCCATTCAGCCCCTTCTCCAGCCTGTTACAAAGGAACAGGAGGAGGCCCCATTCAGCCCCATCTCCAGCCAGTTACACAGGAACAGGAGGAGGCCATTCAGCCCTTCTCCAGCCTGTTACACAGGAACAGGTGGAGGCCACATTCAGTCCCTTCTCCAGCCTGTTACACAGGAACAGGAGGAGGCCCCATTCAGCCCCTTCTCCAGCCTGTTACACAGGAACAGGAGGAGGGCCCATTCAGCCCCGTCTCCAGACTGTTACACAGGAACAGGAGGAGGCCATTCAGCCCCTTCTCCAGCCTGTTACAAAGGAACAGGAGGAGGCCATTCAGCCCCTTCTCCAGCCTGTTACACAGGAACAGGAGGAGGCCATTCAACCCCTTCTCCAGTCTGTTACACAGGAACAGGAGGAGGCCATTCTGCCCCTTCGCCAGCCTGTTACAAAGGAACAGGAGGAGGCCATTCAGCCCCTTCTCCAGACTGTTACACAGGAACACGAGGAGGCCATTCAGCCCCTTCTCCAGCCTGTTACACAGGAACAGGAGGAGGCCCCATGCAGCCCCTTCTCCAGCCTGTTACACAGGAACAGGAGGAGGCCATTCAGCCCCTTCTCCAGCCTGTTACACAGGAACAGGAGGAGGCCATTCAACCCCTTCTCCAGTCTGTTACACAGGAACAGGAGGAGGCCATTCTGCCCCTTCGCCAGCCTGTTACACAGGAACAGGAGGAGGCCCCATTCAGCCCCTTCTCCAGCCTGTTACACAGGAAGAGGAGGAGGACCCATTCAGCCCCATCTCCAGCCTGTTACACAGGAACAGGAGGAGGCCATTCAGCCCATTCTCCAGTCTGTTACACAGGAACAGGAGGAGGCCCCATTCAGCCCCTTCTCCAGCCTGTTACACAGGAACAGGAGACCCCATTCAGCCCCTTCTCCAGCCTGTTACACAGGAACAGGAGGAGGCCATTCAGCCCCTTCTCCAGCCTGTTACACAGGAACAGGAGGAGGCCCCATTCAGCCCCTTCTCCAGCCTGTTACACAGGAACAGGAGGAGGCCCCATTCAGCCCCTTCTCCAGCCTGTTACACAGGAACAGGAGGAGGCCATTCAGCCCCTTCTCCAGCCTGTTACACAGGAACAAGAGGAGGCCCCATTCAGCCCCCTCTCCAGACTGTTACACAGGAACAGGAGGAGGCCCCATTCAGCCCCTTCTCCAGCCTGTTACACAGGAACAGGAGGTGGCCATTCAGCCCCTTCTCCAGCCTGTTACACAGGTACAGGAGGAGGCCCCATTCAGCCCCTTCTCCAGCCTGTTACACAGGAACAGGAGGAGGCCATTCAACCCCTTCTCCAGCCTGTTGCACAGGAACAAGAGGCCCCTTTCAGCCCCTTCTCCAGCCTGTTACACAGGAACAGGAGGAGGCCATTCAGCCCCTTCTCCAGCCTGTTACAAAGGAACAGGAGGAGGCCATTCAGCCCCTTCTCCAGCCTGTTACACAGGAACAGGAGGAGGCCCCATGCAGCCCCTTCTCCAGCCTGTTACACAGGAACAGGAGGAGGCCATTCAGCCCCTTCTCCAGCCTGTTACACAGGAACAGGAGGAGGCCATTCTGCCCCTTCTCCAGTCTGTTACACAGGAACAGGAGGAGGCCATTCTGCCCCTTCGCCAGCCTGTTACACAGGAACAGGAGGAGGCCCCATTCAGCCCCTTCTCCAGCCTGTTACACAGGAACAGGAGGAGGTCATTCAGCCCCTTCTGCAGCCTGTTACACAGTAACAGGAGGAGGCCCCATTCAGCCCCTTCTCCAGCCTGTTACACAGGAACAGGAGGAGGCCAGTCAGCCCCGTCTCCAGCCTGTAACACAGGGAACAGTAGGAGGCCCCATTCAGCCCCTTCTCCAGCTGGTTACACAGGAACAGGAGGAGGCCCCATTCAGCCCCTTCTCCAGCCTGTTACAAAGGAACAGGAGGAGGCCCCATTCAGCCCCTTCTCCAGCCAGTTACACAGGAACAGGAGGAGGCCATTCAGCCCTTCTCCAGCCTGTTACACAGGAACAGGTGGAGGCCACATTCAGTCCCTTCTCCAGCCTGTTACATAGGAACAGGAGGAGGCCCCATTCAGCCCCTTCTCCAGCCTGTTACACAGGAACAGGAGGAGGCCCCATTCAGCCCCTTCTCCGGCCTGTTATACAGGAACAGGAGGAGGCCCCATTCAGCCCCTTCTCCAGCCTGTTACACAGGAAAAGGAGGAGGCCCCATTCAGCCCCTTCTCCAGCCTGTTACACAGGAACAGGAGGAGGCCCCATTCAGCCCCTTCTCCTGCCTGTTACACAGGAACAGGAGGCCCCATTCAGCCCCTTCTCCAGCCTGTTACACAGGAACAGGAGGAGGCCCCATTCAGCCCCTTCTCCAGCCTGTTACACAGGAACAGGAGGAGGGCCCATTCAGCCCCGTCTCCAGACTGTTACACAGGAACAGGAGGAGGCCCCATTCAGCCCCTTCTCCAGCCTGTTACACAGGAACAGGAGGTGGCCATTCAGCCCCTTCTCCAGCCTGTTACACAGGAACAGGAGGAGGCCCCATTCAGCCCCTACTCCAGCCTGTTACACAGGAACAGGAGGAGGCCATTCAACCCCTTCTCCAGCCTGTTGCACAGGAACAAGAGGCCCCATTCAGCCCCTTCTCCAGCCTGTGACACATGAACAGGAGGCCCCATTCAGCCCCATCTCCAGCCTGTTACACAGGAACAGGAGGAGGCCATTCAGCCCCTTCTCCAGCCTGTTACACAGGAACAGGAGGAGGCCCCATTCAGCCCCTTCTCCAGCCTGTTACACAGGGAACAGGAGGAGGCCCCATTCAGCCCCTTCTCCAGCCTGTTACACAGGAACAGGAGGAGGCCATTCAGCCCCTTCTCCAGCCTGTTACACAGGAACAGTAGGAGGCCCCATACAGCCCCTTCTCCAGCCTGTTACACAGGAACAGGAGGAGGCCATTCAGCCCCTTCTCCAGCCTGTTACACAGGAACAAGAGGTGGCCCCATTCAGCCCCTTCTCCAGCCTGTTACACAGGAACAGGAGGAGTCCCCAGTCTGCCCCTTCTCCAGCCTGTTACACAGGAACAGGAGGTGGCCATTCAGCCCCTTCTCCAGCCTGTTACACAGGAACAGGAGGAGGCCCCATTCAGCCCCTTCTCCAGCCTGTTACACAGGAACAGGAGGAGGCCATTCAACCCCTTCTCCAGCCTGTTGCACAGGAACAAGAGGCCCCATTTAGCCCCTTCTCCAGACTGTTACACAGGAACAGGAGGAGGCCATTCAGCCCCTTCTCCAGCCTGTTACAAAGGAACAGGAGGAGGCCATTCAGCCCCTTCTCCAGACTGTTACACAGGAACACGAGGAGGCCATTCAGCCCCTTCTCCAGCCTGTTACACAGGAACAGGAGGAGGCCCCATGCAGCCCCTTCTCCAGCCTGTTACACAGGAACAGGAGGAGGCAATTCAGCCCCTTCTCCAGCCTGTTACACAGGAACAGGAGGAGGCCATTCAACCCCTTCTCCAGTCTGTTACACAGGAACAGGAGGAGGCCATTCTGCCCCTTCGCCAGCCTGTTACACAGGAACAGGAGGAGGCCCCATTCAGCCCCTTCTCCAGCCTGTTACACAGGAAGAGGAGGAGGCCCCATTCAGCCCCTTCTCCAGCCTGTTACACAGGAACAGGAGGAGGCCATTCAGCCCCTTCTCCAGTCTGTTACACAGGAACAGGAGGAGGCCCCATTCAGCCCCTTCTCCAGCCTGTTACACAGGAACAGGAGGCCCCATTCAGCCTCTTCTCCAGCCTGTTACACAGGAACAGGAGGAGGCCATTCAGCCCCTTCTCCAGCCTGTTACACAGGAACAGGAGGAGGCCCCATTCAGCCCCTTCTCCAGCCTGTTACACAGGGAATAGGTGGAGGCCCCATTCAGCCCCTTCTCCAGACTGTTACACAGGAACAGGAGGAGGCCCCATTCAGCCCCTTCTCCAGCCTGTTACACAGGAACAGGAGGAGGCCCCATTCAGCCCCTTCTCCAGCCTGTTACACAGGAACAGGAGGAGGCCATTCAGCCCCTTCTCCAGCCTGTTACACAGGACCAGGAGGAGGCCCCATTCAGCCCCTTCTCCAGCCTGTTACACAGGAACAGGAGGAGGCCATTCAGCCCCTTCTCCAGCCTGTTACACAGGAACAAGAGGAGGCCCCATTCAGCCCCGTCTCCAGACTGTTACACAGGAACAGGAGGAGGCCCCATTCAGCCCCTTCTCCAGCCTGTTTCACAGGAACAGGAGGTGGCCATTCAGCCCCTTCTCCAGCCTGTTACACAGGAACAGGAGGAGGCCCCATTCAGCCCCTTCTCCAGCCTGTTACACAGGAACAGGAGGAGGCCATTCAACCCCTTCTCCAGCCTGTTGCACAGGAACAAGAGGCCCCATTCAGCCGCTTCTCCAGCCTGTTACACAGGAACAGGAGGAGGCCATTCAGCCCCTTCTCCAGCCTGTTACAAAGGAACAGGAGGAGGCCATTCAGCCCCTTCTCCAGCCTGTTACACAGGAACAGGAGGAGGCCCCATGCAGCCCCTTCTCCAGCCTGTTACACAGGAACAGGAGGAGGCCATTCAGCCCCTTCTCCAGCCTGTTACACAGGAACAGGAGGAGGCCATTCTGCCCCTTCTCCAGTCTGTTACACAGGAACAGGAGGAGGCCATTCTGCCCCTTCGCCAGCCTGTTACACAGGAACAGGAGGAGGCCCCATTCAGCCCCTTCTCCAGCCAATTACACAGGAACAGGAGGAGGCCCCATTCAGCCCCTTCTCCAGCCTGTTACACAGGAACAGTAGGAGGCCCCATACAGCCCCTTCTCCAGCTGGTTACACAGGAACAGGAGGAGGCCCCATTCAGCCCCTTCTCCAGCCTGTTACAAAGGAACAGGAGGAGGCCCCATTCAGCCCCTTCTCCAGCCAGTTACACAGGAACAGGAGGAGGCCATTCAGCCCTTCTCCAGCCTGTTATACAGGAACAGGTGGAGGCCACATTCAGTCCCTTCTCCAGCCTGTTACACAGGAACAGGAGGAGGCCCCATTCAGCCCCTTCTCCAGCCTGTTACACAGGAACAGGAGGAGGCCCCATTCAGCCCCTTCTCCGGCCTGTTATACAGGAACAGGAGGAGGCCCCATTCAGCCCCTTCTCCAGCCTGTTACACAGGAAAAGGAGGAGGCCCCATTCAGCCCCTTCTCCAGCCTGTTACACAGGAACAGGAGGAGGCCCCATTCAGCCCCTTCTCCAGCCTGTTACACAGGAACAGGAGGAGGACCCATTCAGCCCCTTCTCCAGCCTGTTAGACAGGAACAGGAGGAGGCCATTCAGCCCCTTCGCCAGTCTGTTACACAGGAACAGGAGGAGGCCCCATTCAGCCCCTTCTCAAGCCTGTTACACAGGAACAGGAGGCCCCATTCAGCCCCTTCTCCAGCCTGTTACACAGGAACAGGAGGAGGCCCCATTCAGCCCCTTCTCCAGCCTGTTACACAGGAACAGGAGGAGGCCCCATTCAGCCCCGTCTCCAGATTGTTACACAGGAACAGGAGGAGGCCCCATTCAGCCCCTTCTCCAGCCTGTTACACAGGAACAGGAGGTGGCCATTCAGCCCCTTCTCCAGCCTGTTACACCGGAACAGGAGGAGGCCCCATTCAGCCCCTTCTCCAGCCTGTTACACAGGAACAGGAGGAGGCCATTCAACCCCTTCTCCAGCCTGTTGCACAGGAACAAGAGGCCCCATTCAGCCCCTTCTCCAGCCTGTTACACAGGAACAGGAGGAGGCCATTCAGCCCCTTCTCCAGCCTGTTACAAAGGAACAGGATGAGGCCATTCAGCCCCTTCTCCAGCCTGTTACACAGGAACAGGAGGAGGCCCCATGCAGCCCCTTCTCCAGCCTGTTACACAGGAACAGGAGGAGGCCATTCAGCCCCTTCTCCAGCCTGTTACACAGGAACAGGAGGAGGCCATTCTGCCCCTTCGCCAGCCTGTTACACAGGAACAGGAGGAGGCCCCATTCAGCCCCTTCTCCAGCCTGTTTCACAGGAACAGGAGGAGGTCATTCAGCCCCTTCTCCAGCCTGTTACACAGGAATAGGAGGAGGCCCCATTCAGTCCCTTCTCCAGCCTGTTACACAGGAACAGGAGGAGGCCCCATTCAGCACCTTCTCCAGCCTGTTACACAGGAACAGGAGGAGGCCATTCAGCCCCTTCTCCAGTCTGTTACACAGGAACAGGAGGTGGCCCCATTCAGCCCCTTCTCCAGCCTGTTACACAGGAACAGGAGGCCCCATTCAGCCCCTTCTCCAGCCTGTTAAACAGGAACAGGAGGAGGCCATTCAGCCCCTTCTCCAGCCTGTAACACAGGAACAGGAGGAGGCCTCATTCAGCCCCTTCTCCAGCCTGTTACACAGGAACAGTAGGAGGCCCCATACAGCCCCTTCTCCAGCTGGTTACACAGGAACAGGAGGAGGCCCCATTCAGCCCCTTCTCCAGCCTGTTACAAAGGAACAGGAGGAGGCCCCATTCAGCCCCTTCTCCAGCCAGTTACACAGGAACAGGAGGAGGCCATTCAGCCCTTCTCCAGCCTGTTATACAGGAACAGGTGGAGGCCACATTCAGTCCCTTCTCCAGCCTGTTACACAGGAACAGGAGGAGGCCCCATTCAGCCCCTTCTCCAGCCTGTTACACAGGAACAGGAGGAGGCCCCATTCAGCCCCTTCTCCGGCCTGTTATACAGGAACAGGAGGAGGCCCCATTCAGCCCCTTCTCCAGCCTGTTACACAGGAAAAGGAGGAGGCCCCATTCAGCCCCTTCTCCAGCCTGTTACACAGGAACAGGAGGAGGCCCCATTCAGCCCCTTCTCCAGCCTGTTACACAGGAACAGGAGGAGGACCCATTCAGCCCCTTCTCCAGCCTGTTAGACAGGAACAGGAGGAGGCCATTCAGCCCCTTCGCCAGTCTGTTACACAGGAACAGGAGGAGGCCCCTTTCAGCCCCTTCTCAAGCCTGTTACACAGGAACAGGAGGCCCCATTCAGCCCCTTCTCCAGCCTGTTACACAGGAACAGGAGGAGGCCCCATTCAGCCCCTTCTCCAGCCTGTTACACAGGAACAGGAGGAGGCCCCATTCAGCCCCGTCTCCAGACTGTTACACAGGAACAGGAGGAGGCCCCATTCAGCCCCTTCTCCAGCCTGTTACACAGGAACAGGAGGTGGCCATTCAGCCCCTTCTCCAGCCTGTTACACAGGAACAGGAGGAGGCCCCATTCAGCCCCTTCTCCAGCCTGTTACACAGGAACAGGAGGAGGCCATTCAACCCCTTCTCCAGCCTGTTGCACAGGAACAAGAGGCCCCATTCAGCCCCTTCTCCAGCCTGTTACACAGGAACAGGAGGAGGCCATTCAGCCCCTTCTCCAGCCTGTTACAAAGGAACAGGAGGAGGCCATTCAGCCCCTTCTCCAGCCTGTTACACAGGAACAGGAGGAGGCCCCATGCAGCCCCTTCTCCAGCCTGTTACACAGGAACAGGAGGAGGCCATTCAGCCCCTTCTCCAGCCTGTTACACAGGAACAGGAGGAGGCCATTCTGCCCCTTCGCCAGCCTGTTACACAGGAACAGGAGGAGGCCCCATTCAGCCCCTTCTCCAGCCTGTTACACAGGAACAGGAGGAGGTCATTCAGCCCCTTCTCCAGCCTGTTACACAGGAATAGGAGGAGGCCCCATTCAGTCCCTTCTCCAGACTGTTACACAGGAACACGAGGAGGCCCCATTCAGCCCCATCTCCAGCCTGTTACACAGGAACAGGAGGAGGCCCCATTCACCCCCTTCTCCAGCCTATTACACAGGAACAGGCGGAGGCCATTCAGCCCCTTCTCCAGCCTGTTACACAGGAACAGGAGGAGGCCCCATTCAGCCCCTTCTCCAGCCTGATACACAGGAACAGGAGGAGGCCATTCAGCACCTTCTCCAGCCTGTTACACAGGAACAGGAGGAGGCCCCATTCAGCCCCTTCTCCAGCCTGTTACACAGGAACAGGAGGAGGCCATTCAGCCCCTTCTCCAGTCTGTTACACAGGAACAGGAGGAGGCCCCATTCAGCCCCTTCTCCAGCCTGTTACACAGGAACAGGAGGCCCCATTCAGCCCCTTCTCCAGCCTGTTACACAGGAACAGGAGGAGGCCATTCAGCCCCTTCTCCAGCCTGTTACAAAGGAACAGGAGGAGGCCATTCAGCCCCTTCTCCAGACTGTTACACAGGAACACGAGGAGGCCATTCAGCCCCTTCTCCAGCCTGTTACACAGGAACAGGAGGAGGCCCCATGCAGCCCCTTCTCCAGCCTGTTACACAGGAACAGGAGGAGGCCATTCAGCCCCTTCTCCAGCCTGTTACACAGGAACAGGAGGAGGCCATTCAACCCCTTCTCCAGTCTGTTACACAGGAACAGGAGGAGGCCATTCTGCCCCTTCGCCAGCCTGTTACACAGGAACAGGAGGAGGCCCCATTCAGCCCCTTCTCCAGCCTGTTACACAGGAAGAGGAGGAGGCCCCATTCAGCCCCTTCTCCAGCCTGTTACACAGGGAACAGGTGGAGGCCCCATTCAGCCCCTTCTCCAGCCTGTTACACAGGAACAGGAGGCCCCATTCAGCCCCTTCTCCAGCCTGTTACACAGGAACAGGAGGAGGCCATTCAGCCCCTTCTCCAGCCTGTTACACAGGAACAGGAGGAGGCCCCATTCAGCCCCTTCTCCAGCCTGTTACACAGGGAACAGGTGGAGGCCCCATTCAGCCCCTTCTCCAGACTGTTACACAGGAACAGGAGGAGGCCCCATTCAGCCCCTTCTCCAGCCTGTTACACAGGAACAGGAGGAGGCCCCATTCAGCCCCTTCTCCAGCCTGTTACACAGGAACAGGAGGAGGCCATTCAGCCCCTTCTCCAGCCTGTTACACAGGACCAGGAGGAGGCCCCATTCAGCCCCTTCTCCAGCCTGTTACACAGGAACAGGAGGAGGCCATTCAGCCCCTTCTCCAGCCTGTTACACAGGAACAAGAGGAGGCCCCATTCAGCCCCGTCTCCAGACTGTTACACAGGAACAGGAGGAGGCCCCATTCAGCCCCTTCTCCAGCCTGTTTCACAGGAACAGGAGGTGGCCATTCAGCCCCTTCTCCAGCCTGTTACACAGGAACAGGAGGAGGCCCCATTCAGCCCCTTCTCCAGCCTGTTACACAGGAACAGGAGGAGGCCATTCAACCCCTTCTCCAGCCTGTTGCACAGGAACAAGAGGCCCCATTCAGCCGCTTCTCCAGCCTGTTACACAGGAACAGGAGGAGGCCATTCAGCCCCTTCTCCAGCCTGTTACAAAGGAACAGGAGGAGGCCATTCAGCCCCTTCTCCAGCCTGTTACACAGGAACAGGAGGAGGCCCCATGCAGCCCCTTCTCCAGCCTGTTACACAGGAACAGGAGGAGGCCATTCAGCCCCTTCTCCAGCCTGTTACACAGGAACAGGAGGAGGCCATTCTGCCCCTTCTCCAGTCTGTTACACAGGAACAGGAGGAGGCCATTCTGCCCCTTCGCCAGCCTGTTACACAGGAACAGGAGGAGGCCCCATTCAGCCCCTTCTCCAGCCAATTACACAGGAACAGGAGGAGGCCCCATTCAGCCCCTTCTCCAGCCTGTTACACAGGAACAGTAGGAGGCCCCATACAGCCCCTTCTCCAGCTGGTTACACAGGAACAGGAGGAGGCCCCATTCAGCCCCTTCTCCAGCCTGTTACAAAGGAACAGGAGGAGGCCCCATTCAGCCCCTTCTCCAGCCAGTTACACAGGAACAGGAGGAGGCCATTCAGCCCTTCTCCAGCCTGTTATACAGGAACAGGTGGAGGCCACATTCAGTCCCTTCTCCAGCCTGTTACACAGGAACAGGAGGAGGCCCCATTCAGCCCCTTCTCCAGCCTGTTACACAGGAACAGGAGGAGGCCCCATTCAGCCCCTTCTCCGGCCTGTTATACAGGAACAGGAGGAGGCCCCATTCAGCCCCTTCTCCAGCCTGTTACACAGGAAAAGGAGGAGGCCCCATTCAGCCCCTTCTCCAGCCTGTTACACAGGAACAGGAGGAGGCCCCATTCAGCCCCTTCTCCAGCCTGTTACACAGGAACAGGAGGAGGACCCATTCAGCCCCTTCTCCAGCCTGTTAGACAGGAACAGGAGGAGGCCATTCAGCCCCTTCGCCAGTCTGTTACACAGGAACAGGAGGAGGCCCCATTCAGCCCCTTCTCAAGCCTGTTACACAGGAACAGGAGGCCCCATTCAGCCCCTTCTCCAGCCTGTTACACAGGAACAGGAGGAGGCCCCATTCAGCCCCTTCTCCAGCCTGTTACACAGGAACAGGAGGAGGCCCCATTCAGCCCCGTCTCCAGACTGTTACACAGGAACAGGAGGAGGCCCCATTCAGCCCCTTCTCCAGCCTGTTACACAGGAACAGGAGGTGGCCATTCAGCCCCTTCTCCAGCCTGTTACACCGGAACAGGAGGAGGCCCCATTCAGCCCCTTCTCCAGCCTGTTACACAGGAACAGGAGGAGGCCATTCAACCCCTTCTCCAGCCTGTTGCACAGGAACAAGAGGCCCCATTCAGCCCCTTCTCCAGCCTGTTACACAGGAACAGGAGGAGGCCATTCAGCCCCTTCTCCAGCCTGTTACAAAGGAACAGGATGAGGCCATTCAGCCCCTTCTCCAGCCTGTTACACAGGAACAGGAGGAGGCCCCATGCAGCCCCTTCTCCAGCCTGTTACACAGGAACAGGAGGAGGCCATTCAGCCCCTTCTCCAGCCTGTTACACAGGAACAGGAGGAGGCCATTCTGCCCCTTCGCCAGCCTGTTACACAGGAACAGGTGGAGGCCCCATTCAGCCCCTTCTCCAGCCTGTTTCACAGGAACAGGAGGAGGTCATTCAGCCCCTTCTCCAGCCTGTTACACAGGAATAGGAGGAGGCCCCATTCAGTCCCTTCTCCAGCCTGTTACACAGGAACAGGAGGAGGCCCCATTCAGCACCTGCTCCAGCCTGTTACACAGGAACAGGAGGAGGCCATTCAGCCCCTTCTCCAGTCTGTTACACAGGAACAGGAGGTGGCCCCATTCAGCCCCTTCTCCAGCCTGTTACACAGGAACAGGAGGCCCCATTCAGCCCCTTCTCCAGCCTGTTACACAGGAACAGGAGGAGGCCATTCAGCCCCTTCTCCAGCCTGTAACACAGGAACAGGAGGAGGCCTCATTCAGCCCCTTCTCCAGCCTGTTACACAGGAACAGTAGGAGGCCCCATACAGCCCCTTCTCCAGCTGGTTACACAGGAACAGGAGGAGGCCCCATTCAGCCCCTTCTCCAGCCTGTTACAAAGGAACAGGAGGAGGCCCCATTCAGCCCCTTCTCCAGCCAGTTACACAGGAACAGGAGGAGGCCATTCAGCCCTTCTCCAGCCTGTTATACAGGAACAGGTGGAGGCCACATTCAGTCCCTTCTCCAGCCTGTTACACAGGAACAGGAGGAGGCCCCATTCAGCCCCTTCTCCAGCCTGTTACACAGGAACAGGAGGAGGCCCCATTCAGCCCCTTCTCCGGCCTGTTATACAGGAACAGGAGGAGGCCCCATTCAGCCCCTTCTCCAGCCTGTTACACAGGAAAAGGAGGAGGCCCCATTCAGCCCCTTCTCCAGCCTGTTACACAGGAACAGGAGGAGGCCCCATTCAGCCCCTTCTCCAGCCTGTTACACAGGAACAGGAGGAGGACCCATTCAGCCCCTTCTCCAGCCTGTTAGACAGGAACAGGAGGAGGCCATTCAGCCCCTTCGCCAGTCTGTTACACAGGAACAGGAGGAGGCCCCTTTCAGCCCCTTCTCAAGCCTGTTACACAGGAACAGGAGGCCCCATTCAGCCCCTTCTCCAGCCTGTTACACAGGAACAGGAGGAGGCCCCATTCAGCCCCTTCTCCAGCCTGTTACACAGGAACAGGAGGAGGCCCCATTCAGCCCCGTCTCCAGACTGTTACACAGGAACAGGAGGAGGCCCCATTCAGCCCCTTCTCCAGCCTGTTACACAGGAACAGGAGGTGGCCATTCAGCCCCTTCTCCAGCCTGTTACACAGGAACAGGAGGAGGCCCCATTCAGCCCCTTCTCCAGCCTGTTACACAGGAACAGGAGGAGGCCATTCAACCCCTTCTCCAGCCTGTTGCACAGGAACAAGAGGCCCCATTCAGCCCCTTCTCCAGCCTGTTACACAGGAACAGGAGGAGGCCATTCAGCCCCTTCTCCAGCCTGTTACAAAGGAACAGGAGGAGGCCATTCAGCCCCTTCTCCAGCCTGTTACACAGGAACAGGAGGAGGCCCCATGCAGCCCCTTCTCCAGCCTGTTACACAGGAACAGGAGGAGGCCATTCAGCCCCTTCTCCAGCCTGTTACACAGGAACAGGAGGAGGCCATTCTGCCCCTTCGCCAGCCTGTTACACAGGAACAGGAGGAGGCCCCATTCAGCCCCTTCTCCAGCCTGTTACACAGGAACAGGAGGAGGTCATTCAGCCCCTTCTCCAGCCTGTTACACAGGAATAGGAGGAGGCCCCATTCAGTCCCTTCTCCAGACTGTTACACAGGAACACGAGGAGGCCCCATTCAGCCCCATCTCCAGCCTGTTACACAGGAACAGGAGGAGGCCCCATTCACCCCCTTCTCCAGCCTATTACACAGGAACAGGCGGAGGCCATTCAGCCCCTTCTCCAGCCTGTTACACAGGAACAGGAGGAGGCCCCATTCAGCCCCTTCTCCAGCCTGATACACAACAACAGGAGGAGGCCATTCAGCACCTTCTCCAGCCTGTTACACAGGAACAGGAGGAGGCCCCATTCAGCCCCTTCTCCAGCCTGTTACACAGGAACAGGAGGAGGCCATTCAGCCCCTTCTCCAGTCTGTTACACAGGAACAGGAGGAGGCCCCATTCAGCCCCTTCTCCAGCCTGTTACACAGGAACAGGAGGCCCCATTCAGCCCCTTCTCCAGCCTGTTACACAGGAACAGGAGGAGGCCATTCAGCCCCTTCTCCAGCCTGTTACAAAGGAACAGGAGGAGGCCATTCAGCCCCTTCTCCAGACTGTTACACAGGAACACGAGGAGGCCATTCAGCCCCTTCTCCAGCCTGTTACACAGGAACAGGAGGAGGCCCCATGCAGCCCCTTCTCCAGCCTGTTACACAGGAACAGGAGGAGGCCATTCAGCCCCTTCTCCAGCCTGTTACACAGGAACAGGAGGAGGCCATTCAACCCCTTCTCCAGTCTGTTACACAGGAACAGGAGGAGGCCATTCTGCCCCTTCGCCAGCCTGTTACACAGGAACAGGAGGAGGCCCCATTCAGCCCCTTCTCCAGCCTGTTACACAGGAAGAGGAGGAGGCCCCATTCAGCCCCTTCTCCAGCCTGTTACACAGGAACAGGAGGAGGCCATTCAGCCCCTTCTCCAGTCTGTTACACAGGAACAGGAGGAGGCCCCATTCAGCCCCTTCTCCAGCCTGTTACACAGGAACAGGAGGCCCCATTCAGCCCCTTCTCCAGCCTGTTACACAGGAACAGGAGGAGGCCCCATTCAGCCCCTTCTCCAGCCTGTTACACAGGAACAGGAGGAGGCCCCATTCAGCCCCTTCTCCAGCCTGTTACACAGGAACAGGAGGAGGTCATCCAGCCCCTTCTCCAGCCTGTTACACAGGAATAGGAGGAGGCCCCATTCAGTCCCTTCTCCAGACTGTTACACAGGAACACGAGGAGGCCCCATTCAGCCCCATCTCCAGAATGTTACACAGGAACAGGAGGAGGCCCCATTCACCCCCTTCTCCAGCCTATTACACAGGAACAGGCGGAGGCCATTCAGCCCCTTCTCCAGCCTGTTACACAGGAACAGGAGGAGGCCCCATTCAGCCCCTTCTCCAGCCTGATACACAGGAACAGGAGGAGGCCATTCAGCACCTTCTCCAGCCTGTTACACAGGAACAGGAGGAGGCCCCATTCAGCCCCTTCTCCAGCCTGTTACACAGGAACAGGAGGAGGCCATTCAGCCCCTTCTCCAGTCTGTTACACAGGAACAGGAGGAGGCCCCATTCAGCCCCTTCTCCAGCCTGTTACACAGGAACAGGAGGTGGCCCCATTCAGCCCCTTCTCCAGCCTGTTACACAGGAACAGGAGGCCCCATTCAGCCCCTTCTCCAGCCTGTTAAACAGGAACAGGAGGAGGCCATTCAGCCCCTTCTCCAGCCTGTAACACAGGAACAGGAGGAGGCCTCATTCAGCCCCTTCTCCAGCCTGTTACACAGGAACAGTAGGAGGCCCCATACAGCCCCTTCTCCAGCTGGTTACACAGGAACAGGAGGAGGCCCCATTCAGCCCCTTCTCCAGCCTGTTACAAAGGAACAGGAGGAGGCCCCATTCAGCCCCTTCTCCAGCCAGTTACACAGGAACAGGAGGAGGCCATTCAGCCCTTCTCCAGCCTGTTATACAGGAACAGGTGGAGGCCACATTCAGTCCCTTCTCCAGCCTGTTACACAGGAACAGGAGGAGGCCCCATTCAGCCCCTTCTCCAGCCTGTTACACAGGAACAGGAGGAGGCCCCATTCAGCCCCTTCTCCGGCCTGTTATACAGGAACAGGAGGAGGCCCCATTCAGCCCCTTCTCCAGCCTGTTACACAGGAAAAGGAGGAGGCCCCATTCAGCCCCTTCTCCAGCCTGTTACACAGGAACAGGAGGAGGCCCCATTCAGCCCCTTCTCCAGCCTGTTACACAGGAACAGGAGGAGGACCCATTCAGCCCCTTCTCCAGCCTGTTAGACAGGAACAGGAGGAGGCCATTCAGCCCCTTCGCCAGTCTGTTACACAGGAACAGGAGGAGGCCCCTTTCAGCCCCTTCTCAAGCCTGTTACACAGGAACAGGAGGCCCCATTCAGCCCCTTCTCCAGCCTGTTACACAGGAACAGGAGGAGGCCCCATTCAGCCCCTTCTCCAGCCTGTTACACAGGAACAGGAGGAGGCCCCATTCAGCCCCGTCTCCAGACTGTTACACAGGAACAGGAGGAGGCCCCATTCAGCCCCTTCTCCAGCCTGTTACACAGGAACAGGAGGTGGCCATTCAGCCCCTTCTCCAGCCTGTTACACAGGAACAGGAGGAGGCCCCATTCAGCCCCTTCTCCAGCCTGTTACACAGGAACAGGAGGAGGCCATTCAACCCCTTCTCCAGCCTGTTGCACAGGAACAAGAGGCCCCATTCAGCCCCTTCTCCAGCCTGTTACACAGGAACAGGAGGAGGCCATTCAGCCCCTTCTCCAGCCTGTTACAAAGGAACAGGAGGAGGCCATTCAGCCCCTTCTCCAGCCTGTTACACAGGAACAGGAGGAGGCCCCATGCAGCCCCTTCTCCAGCCTGTTACACAGGAACAGGAGGAGGCCATTCAGCCCCTTCTCCAGCCTGTTACACAGGAACAGGAGGAGGCCATTCTGCCCCTTCGCCAGCCTGTTACACAGGAACAGGAGGAGGCCCCATTCAGCCCCTTCTCCAGCCTGTTACACAGGAACAGGAGGAGGTCATTCAGCCCCTTCTCCAGCCTGTTACACAGGAATAGGAGGAGGCCCCATTCAGTCCCTTCTCCAGACTGTTACACAGGAACACGAGGAGGCCCCATTCAGCCCCATCTCCAGCCTGTTACACAGGAACAGGAGGAGGCCCCATTCACCCCCTTCTCCAGCCTATTACACAGGAACAGGCGGAGGCCATTCAGCCCCTTCTCCAGCCTGTTACACAGGAACAGGAGGAGGCCCCATTCAGCCCCTTCTCCAGCCTGATACACAGGAACAGGAGGAGGCCATTCAGCACCTTCTCCAGCCTGTTACACAGGAACAGGAGGAGGCCCCATTCAGCCCCTTCTCCAGCCTGTTACACAGGAACAGGAGGAGGCCATTCAGCCCCTTCTCCAGTCTGTTACACAGGAACAGGAGGAGGCCCCATTCAGCCCCTTCTCCAGCCTGTTACACAGGAACAGGAGGCCCCATTCAGCCCCTTCTCCAGCCTGTTACACAGGAACAGGAGGAGGCCATTCAGCCCCTTCTCCAGCCTGTTACAAAGGAACAGGAGGAGGCCATTCAGCCCCTTCTCCAGACTGTTACACAGGAACACGAGGAGGCCATTCAGCCCCTTCTCCAGCCTGTTACACAGGAACAGGAGGAGGCCCCATGCAGCCCCTTCTCCAGCCTGTTACACAGGAACAGGAGGAGGCCATTCAGCCCCTTCTCCAGCCTGTTACACAGGAACAGGAGGAGGCCATTCAACCCCTTCTCCAGTCTGTTACACAGGAACAGGAGGAGGCCATTCTGCCCCTTCGCCAGCCTGTTACACAGGAACAGGAGGAGGCCCCATTCAGCCCCTTCTCCAGCCTGTTACACAGGAAGAGGAGGAGGCCCCATTCAGCCCCTTCTCCAGCCTGTTACACAGGAACAGGAGGAGGCCATTCAGCCCCTTCTCCAGTCTGTTACACAGGAACAGGAGGAGGCCCCATTCAGCCCCTTCTCCAGCCTGTTACACAGGAACAGGAGGCCCCATTCAGCCCCTTCTCCAGCCTGTTACACAGGAACAGGAGGAGGCCCCATTCAGCCCCTTCTCCAGCCTGTTACACAGGAACAGGAGGAGGCCCCATTCAGCCCCTTCTCCAGCCTGTTACACAGGAACAGGAGGAGGTCATCCAGCCCCTTCTCCAGCCTGTTACACAGGAATAGGAGGAGGCCCCATTCAGTCCCTTCTCCAGACTGTTACACAGGAACACGAGGAGGCCCCATTCAGCCCCATCTCCAGAATGTTACACAGGAACAGGAGGAGGCCCCATTCACCCCCTTCTCCAGCCTATTACACAGGAACAGGCGGAGGCCATTCAGCCCCTTCTCCAGCCTGTTACACAGGAACAGGAGGAGGCCCCATTCAGCCCCTTCTCCAGCCTGATACACAGGAACAGGAGGAGGCCATTCAGCACCTTCTCCAGCCTGTTACACAGGAACAGGAGGAGGCCCCATTCAGCCCCTTCTCCAGCCTGTTACACAGGAACAGGAGGAGGCCATTCAGCCCCTTCTCCAGTCTGTTACACAGGAACAGGAGGAGGCCCCATTCAGCCCCTTCTCCAGCCTGTTACACAGGAACAGGAGGCCCCATTCAGCCCCTTCTCCAGCCTGTTACACAGGAACAGGAGGAGGCCATTCAGCCCCTTCTCCAGCCTGTTACAAAGGAACAGGAGGAGGCCATTCAGCCCCTTCTCCAGACTGTTACACAGGAACACGAGGAGGCCATTCAGCCCCTTCTCCAGCCTGTTACACAGGAACAGGAGGAGGCCCCATGCAGCCCCTTCTCCAGCCTGTTACACAGGAACAGGAGGAGGCCATTCAGCCCCTTCTCCAGCCTGTTACACAGGAACAGGAGGAGGCCATTCAACCCCTTCTCCAGTCTGTTACACAGGAACAGGAGGAGGCCATTCTGCCCCTTCGCCAGCCTGTTACACAGGAACAGGAGGAGGCCCCATTCAGCCCCTTCTCCAGCCTGTTACACAGGAAGAGGAGGAGGCCCCATTCAGCCCCTTCTCCAGCCTGTTACACAGGAACAGGAGGAGGCCATTCAGCCCCTTCTCCAGTCTGTTACACAGGAACAGGAGGAGGCCCCATTCAGCCCCTTCTCCAGCCTGTTACACAGGAACAGGAGGCCCCATTCAGCCCCTTCTCCAGCCTGTTACACAGGAACAGGAGGAGGCCATTCAGCCCCTTCTCCAGCCTGTTACACAGGAACAGGAGGAGGCCCCATTCAGCCCCTTCTCCAGCCTGTTACACAGGGAACAGGTGGAGGCCCCATTCAGCCCCTTCTCCAGACTGTTACACAGGAACAGGAGGAGGCCCCATTCAGCCCCTTCTCCAGCCTGTTACACAGGAACAGGAGGAGGCCCCATTCAGCCCCTTCTCCAGCCTGTTACACAGGAACAGGAGGAGGCCATTCAGCCCCTTCTCCAGCCTGTTACACAGGACCAGGAGGAGGCCCCATTCAGCCCCTTCTCCAGCCTGTTACACAGGAACAGGAGGAGGCCATTCAGCCCCTTCTCCAGCCTGTTACACAGGAACAAGAGGAGGCCCCATTCAGCCCCGTCTCCAGACTGTTACACAGGAACAGGAGGAGGCCCCATTCAGCCCCTTCTCCAGCCTGTTTCACAGGAACAGGAGGTGGCCATTCAGCCCCTTCTCCAGCCTGTTACACAGGAACAGGAGGAGGCCCCATTCAGCCCCTTCTCCAGCCTGTTACACAGGAACAGGAGGAGGCCATTCAACCCCTTCTCCAGCCTGTTGCACAGGAACAAGAGGCCCCATTCAGCCGCTTCTCCAGCCTGTTACACAGGAACAGGAGGAGGCCATTCAGCCCCTTCTCCAGCCTGTTACAAAGGAACAGGAGGAGGCCATTCAGCCCCTTCTCCAGCCTGTTACACAGGAACAGGAGGAGGCCCCATGCAGCCCCTTCTCCAGCCTGTTACACAGGAACAGGAGGAGGCCATTCAGCCCCTTCTCCAGCCTGTTACACAGGAACAGGAGGAGGCCATTCTGCCCCTTCTCCAGTCTGTTACACAGGAACAGGAGGAGGCCATTCTGCCCCTTCGCCAGCCTGTTACACAGGAACAGGAGGAGGCCCCATTCAGCCCCTTCTCCAGCCAATTACACAGGAACAGGAGGAGGCCCCATTCAGCCCCTTCTCCAGCCTGTTACACAGGAACAGTAGGAGGCCCCATACAGCCCCTTCTCCAGCTGGTTACACAGGAACAGGAGGAGGCCCCATTCAGCCCCTTCTCCAGCCTGTTACAAAGGAACAGGAGGAGGCCCCATTCAGCCCCTTCTCCAGCCAGTTACACAGGAACAGGAGGAGGCCATTCAGCCCTTCTCCAGCCTGTTATACAGGAACAGGTGGAGGCCACATTCAGTCCCTTCTCCAGCCTGTTACACAGGAACAGGAGGAGGCCCCATTCAGCCCCTTCTCCAGCCTGTTACACAGGAACAGGAGGAGGCCCCATTCAGCCCCTTCTCCGGCCTGTTATACAGGAACAGGAGGAGGCCCCATTCAGCCCCTTCTCCAGCCTGTTACACAGGAAAAGGAGGAGGCCCCATTCAGCCCCTTCTCCAGCCTGTTACACAGGAACAGGAGGAGGCCCCATTCAGCCCCTTCTCCAGCCTGTTACACAGGAACAGGAGGAGGACCCATTCAGCCCCTTCTCCAGCCTGTTAGACAGGAACAGGAGGAGGCCATTCAGCCCCTTCGCCAGTCTGTTACACAGGAACAGGAGGAGGCCCCATTCAGCCCCTTCTCAAGCCTGTTACACAGGAACAGGAGGCCCCATTCAGCCCCTTCTCCAGCCTGTTACACAGGAACAGGAGGAGGCCCCATTCAGCCCCTTCTCCAGCCTGTTACACAGGAACAGGAGGAGGCCCCATTCAGCCCCGTCTCCAGACTGTTACACAGGAACAGGAGGAGGCCCCATTCAGCCCCTTCTCCAGCCTGTTACACAGGAACAGGAGGTGGCCATTCAGCCCCTTCTCCAGCCTGTTACACCGGAACAGGAGGAGGCCCCATTCAGCCCCTTCTCCAGCCTGTTACACAGGAAGAGGAGGAGGCCCCATTCAGCCCCTTCTCCAGCCTGTTACACAGGAACAGGAGGAGGCCATTCAGCCCCTTCTCCAGTCTGTTACACAGGAACAGGAGGAGGCCCCATTCAGCCCCTTCTCCAGCCTGTTACACAGGAACAGGAGGCCCCATTCAGCCCCTTCTCCAGCCTGTTACACAGGAACAGGAGGAGGCCATTCAGCCCCTTCTCCAGCCTGTTACACAGGAACAGGAGGAGGCCCCATTCAGCCCCTTCTCCAGCCTGTTACACAGGGAACAGGTGGAGGCCCCATTCAGCCCCTTCTCCAGACTGTTACACAGGAACAGGAGGAGGCCCCATTCAGCCCCTTCTCCAGCCTGTTACACAGGAACAGGAGGAGGCCCCATTCAGCCCCTTCTCCAGCCTGTTACACAGGAACAGGAGGAGGCCATTCAGCCCCTTCTCCAGCCTGTTACACAGGACCAGGAGGAGGCCCCATTCAGCCCCTTCTCCAGCCTGTTACACAGGAACAGGAGGAGGCCATTCAGCCCCTTCTCCAGCCTGTTACACAGGAACAAGAGGAGGCCCCATTCAGCCCCGTCTCCAGACTGTTACACAGGAACAGGAGGAGGCCCCATTCAGCCCCTTCTCCAGCCTGTTTCACAGGAACAGGAGGTGGCCATTCAGCCCCTTCTCCAGCCTGTTACACAGGAACAGGAGGAGGCCCCATTCAGCCCCTTCTCCAGCCTGTTACACAGGAACAGGAGGAGGCCATTCAACCCCTTCTCCAGCCTGTTGCACAGGAACAAGAGGCCCCATTCAGCCGCTTCTCCAGCCTGTTACACAGGAACAGGAGGAGGCCATTCAGCCCCTTCTCCAGCCTGTTACAAAGGAACAGGAGGAGGCCATTCAGCCCCTTCTCCAGCCTGTTACACAGGAACAGGAGGAGGCCCCATGCAGCCCCTTCTCCAGCCTGTTACACAGGAACAGGAGGAGGCCATTCAGCCCCTTCTCCAGCCTGTTACACAGGAACAGGAGGAGGCCATTCTGCCCCTTCTCCAGTCTGTTACACAGGAACAGGAGGAGCCCATTCTGCCCCTTCGCCAGCCTGTTACACAGGAACAGGAGGAGGCCCCATTCAGCCCCTTCTCCAGCCAATTACACAGGAACAGGAGGAGGCCCCATTCAGCCCCTTCTCCAGCCTGTTACACAGGAACAGTAGGAGGCCCCATACAGCCCCTTCTCCAGCTGGTTACACAGGAACAGGAGGAGGCCCCATTCAGCCCCTTCTCCAGCCTGTTACAAAGGAACAGGAGGAGGCCCCATTCAGCCCCTTCTCCAGCCAGTTACACAGGAACAGGAGGAGGCCATTCAGCCCTTCTCCAGCCTGTTATACAGGAACAGGTGGAGGCCACATTCAGTCCCTTCTCCAGCCTGTTACACAGGAACAGGAGGAGGCCCCATTCAGCCCCTTCTCCAGCCTGTTACACAGGAACAGGAGGAGGCCCCATTCAGCCCCTTCTCCAGCCTGTTACACAGGAACAGGAGGAGGACCCATTCAGCCCCTTCTCCAGCCTGTTAGACAGGAACAGGAGGAGGCCATTCAGCCCCTTCGCCAGTCTGTTACACAGGAACAGGAGGAGGCCCCATTCAGCCCCTTCTCAAGCCTGTTACACAGGAACAGGAGGCCCCATTCAGCCCCTTCTCCAGCCTGTTACACAGGAACAGGAGGAGGCCCCATTCAGCCCCTTCTCCAGCCTGTTACACAGGAACAGGAGGAGGCCCCATTCAGCCCCGTCTCCAGACTGTTACACAGGAACAGGAGGAGGCCCCATTCAGCCCCTTCTCCAGCCTGTTACACAGGAACAGGAGGTGGCCATTCAGCCCCTTCTCCAGCCTGTTACACCGGAACAGGAGGAGGCCCCATTCAGCCCCTTCTCCAGCCTGTTACACAGGAACAGGAGGAGGCCATTCAACCCCTTCTCCAGCCTGTTGCACAGGAACAAGAGGCCCCATTCAGCCCCTTCTCCAGCCTGTTACACAGGAACAGGAGGAGGCCATTCAGCCCCTTCTCCAGCCTGTTACAAAGGAACAGGATGAGGCCATTCAGCCCCTTCTCCAGCCTGTTACACAGGAACAGGAGGAGGCCCCATGCAGCCCCTTCTCCAGCCTGTTACACAGGAACAGGAGGAGGCCATTCAGCCCCTTCTCCAGCCTGTTACACAGGAACAGGAGGAGGCCATTCTGCCCCTTCGCCAGCCTGTTACACAGGAACAGGAGGAGGCCCCATTCAGCCCCTTCTCCAGCCTGTTTCACAGGAACAGGAGGAGGTCATTCAGCCCCTTCTCCAGCCTGTTACACAGGAATAGGAGGAGGCCCCATTCAGTCCCTTCTCCAGCCTGTTACACAGGAACAGGAGGAGGCCCCATTCAGCACCTTCTCCAGCCTGTTACACAGGAACAGGAGGAGGCCATTCAGCCCCTTCTCCAGTCTGTTACACAGGAACAGGAGGTGGCCCCATTCAGCCCCTTCTCCAGCCTGTTACACAGGAACAGGAGGCCCCATTCAGCCCCTTCTCCAGCCTGTTACACAGGAACAGGAGGAGGCCATTCAGCCCCTTCTCCAGCCTGTAACACAGGAACAGGAGGAGGCCTCATTCAGCCCCTTCTCCAGCCTGTTACACAGGAACAGTAGGAGGCCCCATACAGCCCCTTCTCCAGCTGGTTACACAGGAACAGGAGGAGGCCCCATTCAGCCCCTTCTCCAGCCTGTTACAAAGGAACAGGAGGAGGCCCCATTCAGCCCCTTCTCCAGCCAGTTACACAGGAACAGGAGGAGGCCATTCAGCCCTTCTCCAGCCTGTTATACAGGAACAGGTGGAGGCCACATTCAGTCCCTTCTCCAGCCTGTTACACAGGAACAGGAGGAGGCCCCATTCAGCCCCTTCTCCAGCCTGTTACACAGGAACAGGAGGAGGCCCCATTCAGCCCCTTCTCCGGCCTGTTATACAGGAACAGGAGGAGGCCCCATTCAGCCCCTTCTCCAGCCTGTTACACAGGAAAAGGAGGAGGCCCCATTCAGCCCCTTCTCCAGCCTGTTACACAGGAACAGGAGGAGGCCCCATTCAGCCCCTTCTCCAGCCTGTTACACAGGAACAGGAGGAGGACCCATTCAGCCCCTTCTCCAGCCTGTTAGACAGGAACAGGAGGAGGCCATTCAGCCCCTTCGCCAGTCTGTTACACAGGAACAGGAGGAGGCCACTTTCAGCCCCTTCTCAAGCCTGTTACACAGGAACAGGAGGCCCCATTCAGCCCCTTCTCCAGCCTGTTACACAGGAACAGGAGGAGGCCCCATTCAGCCCCTTCTCCAGCCTGTTACACAGGAACAGGAGGAGGCCCCATTCAGCCCCGTCTCCAGACTGTTACACAGGAACAGGAGGAGGCCCCATTCAGCCCCTTCTCCAGCCTGTTACACAGGAACAGGAGGTGGCCATTCAGCCCCTTCTCCAGCCTGTTACACAGGAACAGGAGGAGGCCCCATTCAGCCCCTTCTCCAGCCTGTTACACAGGAACAGGAGGAGGCCATTCAACCCCTTCTCCAGCCTGTTGCACAGGAACAAGAGGCCCCATTCAGCCCCTTCTCCAGCCTGTTACACAGGAACAGGAGGAGGCCATTCAGCCCCTTCTCCAGCCTGTTACAAAGGAACAGGAGGAGGCCATTCAGCCCCTTCTCCAGCCTGTTACACAGGAACAGGAGGAGGCCCCATGCAGCCCCTTCTCCAGCCTGTTACACAGGAACAGGAGGAGGCCATTCAGCCCCTTCTCCAGCCTGTTACACAGGAACAGGAGGAGGCCATTCTGCCCCTTCGCCAGCCTGTTACACAGGAACAGGAGGAGGCCCCATTCAGCCCCTTCTCCAGCCTGTTACACAGGAACAGGAGGAGGTCATTCAGCCCCTTCTACAGCCTGTTACACAGGAATAGGAGGAGGCCCCATTCAGTCCCTTCTCCAGACTGTTACACAGGAACACGAGGAGGCCCCATTCAGCCCCATCTCCAGCCTGTTACACAGGAACAGGAGGAGGCCCCATTCACCCCCTTCTCCAGCCTATTACACAGGAACAGGCGGAGGCCATTCAGCCCCTTCTCCAGCCTGTTACTCAGGAACAGGAGGAGGCCCCATTCAGCCCCTTCTCCAGCCTGATACACAGGAACAGGAGGAGGCCATTCAGCACCTTCTCCAGCCTGTTACACAGGAACAGGAGGAGGCCCCATTCAGCCCCTTCTCCAGCCTGTTACACAGGAACAGGAGGAGGCCATTCAGCCCCTTCTCCAGTCTGTTACACAGGAACAGGAGGAGGCCCCATTCAGCCCCTTCTCCAGCCTGTTACACAGGAACAGGAGGCCCCATTCAGCCCCTTCTCCAGCCTGTTACACAGGAACAGGAGGAGGCCATTCAGCCCCTTCTCCAGCCTGTTACAAAGGAACAGGAGGAGGCCATTCAGCCCCTTCTCCAGACTGTTACACAGGAACACGAGGAGGCCATTCAGCCCCTTCTCCAGCCTGTTACACAGGAACAGGAGGAGGCCCCATGCAGCCCCTTCTCCAGCCTGTTACACAGGAACAGGAGGAGGCCATTCAGCCCCTTCTCCAGCCTGTTACACAGGAACAGGAGGAGGCCATTCAACCCCTTCTCCAGTCTGTTACACAGGAACAGGAGGAGGCCATTCTGCCCCTTCGCCAGCCTGTTACACAGGAACAGGAGGAGGCCCCATTCAGCCCCTTCTCCAGCCTGTTACACAGGAAGAGGAGGAGGCCCCATTCAGCCCCTTCTCCAGCCTGTTACACAGGAACAGGAGGAGGCCATTCAGCCCCTTCTCCAGTCTGTTACACAGGAACAGGAGGAGGCCCCATTCAGCCCCTTCTCCAGCCTGTTACACAGGAACAGGAGGCCCCATTCAGCCCCTTCTCCAGCCTGTTACACAGGAACAGGAGGAGGCCATTCAGCCCCTTCTCCAGCCTGTTACACAGGAACAGGAGGAGGCCCCATTCAGCCCCTTCTCCAGCCTGTTACACAGGGAACAGGTGGAGGCCCCATTCAGCCCCTTCTCCAGACTGTTACACAGGAACAGGAGGAGGCCCCATTCAGCCCCTTCTCCAGCCTGTTACACAGGAACAGGAGGAGGCCCCATTCAGCCCCTTCTCCAGCCTGTTACACAGGAACAGGAGGAGGCCATTCAGCCCCTTCTCCAGCCTGTTACACAGGACCAGGAGGAGGCCCCATTCAGCCCCTTCTCCAGCCTGTTACACAGGAACAGGAGGAGGCCATTCAGCCCCTTCTCCAGCCAGTTACACAGGAACAAGAGGAGGCCCCATTCAGCCCCGTCTCCAGACTGTTACACAGGAACAGGAGGAGGCCCCATTCAGCCCCTTCTCCAGCCTGTTACACAGGAACAGGAGGTGGCCATTCAGCCCCTTCTCCAGCCTGTTACACAGGAACAGGAGGAGGCCCCATTCAGCCCCTTCTCCAGCCTGTTACACAGGAACAGGAGGAGGCCATTCAACCCCTTCTCCAGCCTGTTGCACAGGAACAAGAGGCCCCATTCAGCCCCTTCTCCAGCCTGTTACACAGGAACAGGAGGAGGCCATTCAGCCCCTTCTCCAGCCTGTTACAAAGGAACAGGAGGAGGCCATTCAGCCCCTTCTCCAGCCTGTTACACAGGAACAGGAGGAGGCCCCATGCAGCCCCTTCTCCAGCCTGTTACACAGGAACAGGAGGAGGCCATTCAGCCCCTTCTCCAGCCTGTTACACAGGAACAGGAGGAGGCCATTCTGCCCCTTCTCCAGTCTGTTACACAGGAACAGGAGGAGGCCATTCTGCCCCTTCGCCAGCCTGTTACACAGGAACAGGAGGAGGCCCCATTCAGCCCCTTCTCCAGCCAATTACACAGGAACAGGAGGAGGCCCCATTCAGCCCCTTCTCCAGCCTGTTACACAGGAACAGTAGGAGGCCCCATACAGCCCCTTCTCCAGCTGGTTACACAGGAACAGGAGGAGGCCCCATTCAGCCCCTTCTCCAGCCTGTTACAAAGGAACAGGAGGAGGCCCCATTCAGCCCCTTCTCCAGCCAGTTACACAGGAACAGGAGGAGGCCATTCAGCCCTTCTCCAGCCTGTTATACAGGAACAGGTGGAGGCCACATTCAGTCCCTTCTCCAGCCTGTTACACAGGAACAGGAGGAGGCCCCATTCAGCCCCTTCTCCGGCCTGTTATACAGGAACAGGAGGAGGCCCCATTCAGCCCCTTCTCCAGCCTGTTACACAGGAAAAGGAGGAGGCCCCATTCAGCCCCTTCTCCAGCCTGTTACACAGGAACAGGAGGAGGCCCCATTCAGCCCCTTCTCCAGCCTGTTACACAGGAACAGGAGGAGGACCCATTCAGCCCCTTCTCCAGCCTGTTAGACAGGAACAGGAGGAGGCCATTCAGCCCCTTCGCCAGTCTGTTACACAGGAACAGGAGGAGGCCCCATTCAGCCCCTTCTCAAGCCTGTTACGCAGGAACAGGAGGCCCCATTCAGCCCCTTCTCCAGCCTGTTACACAGGAACAGGAGGAGGCCCCATTCAGCCCCTTCTCCAGCCTGTTACACAGGAACAGGAGGAGGCCCCATTCAGCCCCGTCTCCAGACTGTTACACAGGAACAGGAGGAGGCCCCATTCAGCCCCTTCTCCAGCCTGTTACACAGGAACAGGAGGTGGCCATTCAGCCCCTTCTCCAGCCTGTTACACCGGAACAGGAGGAGGCCCCATTCAGCCCCTTCTCCAGCCTGTTACACAGGAACAGGAGGAGGCCATTCAACCCCTTCTCCAGCCTGTTGCACAGGAACAAGAGGCCCCATTCAGCCCCTTCTCCAGCCTGTTACACAGGAACAGGAGGAGGCCATTCAGCCCCTTCTCCAGCCTGTTACAAAGGAACAGGATGAGGCCATTCAGCCCCTTCTCCAGCCTGTTACACAGGAACAGGAGGAGGCCCCATGCAGCCCCTTCTCCAGCCTGTTACACAGGAACAGGAGGAGGCCATTCAGCCCCTTCTCCAGCCTGTTACACAGGAACAGGAGGAGGCCATTCTGCCCCTTCGCCAGCCTGTTACACAGGAACAGGAGGAGGCCCCATTCAGCCCCTTCTCCAGCCTGTTACACAGGAACAGGAGGAGGTCATTCAGCCCCTTCTCCAGCCTGTTACACAGGAATAGGAGGAGGCCCCATTCAGTCCCTTCTCCAGACTGTTACACAGGAACAGGAGGAGGCCCCATTCAGCCCCTTCTCCAGCCTGTTACACAGGAACAGGAGGAGGCCATTCAGCCCCTTCTCCAGTCTGTTACACAGGAACAGGAGGTGGCCCCATTCAGCCCCTTCTCCAGCCTGTTACACAGGAACAGGAGGCCCCATTCAGCCCCTTCTCCAGCCTGTTACACAGGAACAGGAGGAGGCCATTCAGCCCCTTCTCCAGCCTGTAACACAGGAACAGGAGGAGGCCCCATTCAGCCCCTTCTCCAGCCTGTTACACAGGAACAGTAGGAGGCCCCATACAGCCCCTTCTCCAGCTGGTTACACAGGAACAGGAGGAGGCCCCATTCAGCCCCTTCTCCAGCCTGTTACAAAGGAACAGGAGGAGGCCCCATTCAGCCCCTTCTCCAGCCAGTTACACAGGAACAGGAGGAGGCCATTCAGCCCTTCTCCAGCCTGTTATACAGGAACAGGTGGAGGCCACATTCAGTCCCTTCTCCAGCCTGTTACACAGGAACAGGAGGAGGCCCCATTCAGCCCCTTCTCCAGCCTGTTACACAGGAACAGGAGGAGGCCCCATTCAGCCCCTTCTCCGGCCTGTTATACAGGAACAGGAGGAGGCCCCATTCAGCCCCTTCTCCAGCCTGTTACACAGGAAAAGGAGGAGGCCCCATTCAGCCCCTTCTCCAGCCTGTTACACAGGAACAGGAGGAGGCCCCATTCAGCCCCTTCTCCAGCCTGTTACACAGGAACAGGAGGAGGACCCATTCAGCCCCTTCTCCAGCCTGTTAGACAGGAACAGGAGGAGGCCATTCAGCCCCTTCGCCAGTCTGTTACACAGGAACAGGCGGAGGCCCCATTCAGCCCCTTCTCAAGCCTGTTACACAGGAACAGGAGGCCCCATTCAGCCCCTTCTCCAGCCTGTTACACAGGAACAGGAGGAGGCCCCATTCAGCCCCTTCTCCAGCCTGTTACACAGGAACAGGAGGAGGCCCCATTCAGCCCCGTCTCCAGACTGTTACACAGGAACAGGAGGAGGCCCCATTCAGCCCCTTCTCCAGCCTGTTACACAGGAACAGGAGGTGGCCATTCAGCCCCTTCTCCAGCCTGTTACACCGGAACAGGAGGAGGCCCCATTCAGCCCCTTCTCCAGCCTGTTACACAGGAACAGGAGGAGGCCATTCAACCCCTTCTCCAGCCTGTTGCACAGGAACAAGAGGCCCCATTCAGCCCCTTCTCCAGCCTGTTACACAGGAACAGGAGGAGGCCATTCAGCCCCTTCTCCAGCCTGTTACAAAGGAACAGGATGAGGCCATTCAGCCCCTTCTCCAGCCTGTTACACAGGAACAGGAGGAGGCCCCATGCAGCCCCTTCTCCAGCCTGTTACACAGGAACAGGAGGAGGCCATTCATTCCCTTCTCCAGCCTGTTACACAGGAACAGGAGGAGGCCATTCTGCCCCTTCGCCAGCCTGTTACACAGGAACAGGAGGAGGCCCCATTCAGCCCCTTCTCCAGCCTGTTACACAGGAACAGGAGGAGGTCATTCAGCCCCTTCTCCAGCCTGTTACACAGGAATAGGAGGAGGCCCCATTCAGTCCCTTCTCCAGACTGTTACACAGGAACAGGAGGAGGCCCCATTCAGCCCCTTCTCCAGCCTGTTACACAGGAAAAGGAGGAGGCCCCATTCAGCCCCTTCTCCAGCCTGTTACACAGGAACAGGAGGAGGCCCCATTCAGCCCCTTCTCCAGCCTGTTACACAGGAACAGGAGGAGGACCCATTCAGCCCCTTCTCCAGCCTGTTAGACAGGAACAGGAGGAGGCCATTCAGCCCCTTCGCCAGTCTGTTACACAGGAACAGGCGGAGGCCCCATTCAGCCCCTTCTCAAGCCTGTTACACAGGAACAGGAGGCCCCATTCAGCCCCTTCTCCAGCCTGTTACACAGGAACAGGAGGAGGCCCCATTCAGCCCCTTCTCCAGCCTGTTACACAGGAACAGGAGGAGGCCCCATTCAGCCCCGTCTCCAGACTGTTACACAGGAACAGGAGGAGGCCCCATTCAGCCCCTTCTCCAGCCTGTTACACAGGAACAGGAGGTGGCCATTCAGCCCCTTCTCCAGCCTGTTACACCGGAACAGGAGGAGGCCCCATTCAGCCCCTTCTCCAGCCTGTTACACAGGAACAGGAGGAGGCCATTCAACCCCTTCTCCAGCCTGTTGCACAGGAACAAGAGGCCCCATTCAGCCCCTTCTCCAGCCTGTTACACAGGAACAGGAGGAGGCCATTCAGCCCCTTCTCCAGCCTGTTACAAAGGAACAGGATGAGGCCATTCAGCCCCTTCTCCAGCCTGTTACACAGGAACAGGAGGAGGCCCCATGCAGCCCCTTCTCCAGCCTGTTACACAGGAACAGGAGGAGGCCATTCAGCCCCTTCTCCAGCCTGTTACACAGGAACAGGAGGAGGCCATTCTGCCCCTTCGCCAGCCTGTTACACAGGAACAGGAGGAGGCCCCATTCAGCCCCTTCTCCAGCCTGTTACACAGGAACAGGAGGAGGTCATTCAGCCCCTTCTCCAGCCTGTTACACAGGAATAGGAGGAGGCCCCATTCAGTCCCTTCTCCAGACTGTTACACAGGAACAGGAGGAGGCCCCATTCAGCCCCTTCTCCAGCCTGTTACACAGGAACAGGAGGAGGCCATTCAGCCCCTTCTCCAGTCTGTTACACAGGAACAGGACGTGGCCCCATTCAGCCCCTTCTCCAGCCTGTTACACAGGAACAGGAGGCCCCATTCAGCCCCTTCTCCAGCCTGTTACACAGGAACAGGAGGAGGCCATTCAGCCCCTTCTCCAGCCTGTAACACAGGAACAGGAGGAGGCCCCATTCAGCCCCTTCTCCAGCCTGTTACACAGGAACAGTAGGAGGCCCCATACAGCCCCTTCTCCAGCTGGTTACACAGGAACAGGAGGAGGCCCCATTCAGCCCCTTCTCCAGCCTGTTACAAAGGAACAGGAGGAGGCCCCATTCAGCCCCTTCTCCAGCCAGTTACACAGGAACAGGAGGAGGCCATTCAGCCCTTCTCCAGCCTGTTATACAGGAACAGGTGGAGGCCACATTCAGTCCCTTCTCCAGCCTGTTACACAGGAACAGGAGGAGGCCCCATTCAGCCCCTTCTCCAGCCTTTTACACAGGAACAGGAGGAGGCCCCATTCAGCCCCTTCTCCGGCCTGTTATACAGGAACAGGAGGAGGCCCCATTCAGCCCCTTCTCCAGCCTGTTACACAGGAAAAGGAGGAGGCCCCATTCAGCCCCTTCTCCAGCCTGTTACACAGGAACAGGAGGAGGCCCCATTCAGCCCCTTCTCCAGCCTGTTACACAGGAACAGGAGGAGGACCCATTCAGCCCCTTCTCCAGCCTGTTAGACAGGAACAGGAGGAGGCCATTCAGCCCCTTCGCCAGTCTGTTACACAGGAACAGGAGGAGGCCCCATTCAGCCCCTTCTCCAGCCTGTTACACAGGAACAGGAGGCCCCATTCAGCCCCTTCTCCAGCCTGTTACACAGGAACAGGAGGAGGCCCCATTCAGCCCCTTCTCCAGCCTGTTACACAGGAACAGGAGGAGGGCCCATTCAGCCCCGTCTCCAGACTGTTACACAGGAACAGGAGGAGGCCATTCAGCCCCTTCTCCAGCCTGTTACAAAGGAACAGGAGGAGGCCATTCACCCCCTTCTCCAGACTGTTACACAGGAACACGAGGAGGCCATTCAGCCCCTTCTCCAGCCTGTAACACAGGAACAGGAGGAGGCCCCATGCAGCCCCTTCTCCAGCCTGTTACACAGGAACAGGAGGAGGCCATTCAGCCCCTTCTCCAGCCTGTTATACACAGGAACAGGAGGAGGCCATTCAACCCCTTCTCCAGTCTGTTACACAGGAACAGGAGGAGGCCATTCTGCCCCTTCGCCAGCCTGTTACACAGGAACAGGAGGAGGCCCCATTCAGCCCCTTCTCCAGCCTGTTACACAGGAAGAGGAGGAGGCCCCATTCAGCCCCATCTCCAGCCTGTTACACAGGAACAGGAGGAGGCCATTCAGCCCATTCTCCAGTCTGTTACACAGGAACAGGAGGAGGCCCCATTCAGCCCCTTCTCCAGCCTGTTACACAGGAACAGGAGACCCCATTCAGCCCCTTCTCCAGCCTGTTACACAGGAACAGGAGGAGGCCATTCAGCCCCTTCTCCAGCCTGTTACACAGGAACAGGAGGAGGCCCCATTCAGCCCCTTCTCCAGCCTGTTACACAGGGAATAGGTGGAGGCCCCATTCAGCCCCTTCTCCAGACTGTTACACAGGAACAGGAGGAGGCCCCATTCAGCCCCTTCTCCAGCCTGTTACACAGGAACAGGAGGAGGCCCCATTCAGCCCCTTCTCCAGCCTGTTACACAGGAACAGGAGGAGGCCCCATTCAGCCCCTTCTCCAGCCTGCTACACAGGAACAGGAGGAGGCCATTCAGCCCCTTCTCCAGCCTGTTACACAGGAACAAGAGGAGGCCCCATTCAGCCCCGTGTCCAGACTGTTACACAGGAACAGGAGGAGGCCCCATTCAGCCCCTTCTCCAGCCTGTTACACAGGAACAGGAGGTGGCCATTCAGCCCCTTCTCCAGCCTGTTACACAGGTACAGGAGGAGGCCCCATTCAGCCCCTTCTCCAGCCTGTTACACAGGAACAGGAGGAGGCCATTCAACCCCTTCTCCAGCCTGTTGCACAGGAACAAGAGGCCCCTTTCAGCCCCTTCTCCAGCCTGTTACACAGGAACAGGAGGAGGCCATTCAGCCCCTTCTCCAGCCTGTTACAAAGGAACAGGAGGAGGCCATTCAGCCCCTTCTCCAGCCTGTTACACAGGAACAGGAGGAGGCCCCATGCAGCCCCTTCTCCAGCCTGTTACACAGGAACAGGAGGAGGCCATTCAGCCCCTTCTCCAGCCTGTTACACAGGAACAGGAGGAGGCCATTCTGCCCCTTCTCCAGTCTGTTACACAGGAACAGGAGGAGGCCATTCTGCCCTTTCGCCAGCCTGTTACACAGGAACAGGAGGAGGCCCCATTCAGCCCCTTCTCCAGCCTGTTACCCAGGAACAGGAGGAGGTCATTCAGCCCCTTCTGCAGCCTGTTACACAGTAACAGGAGGAGGCCCCATTCAGCGCCTTCTCCAGCCTGTTACACAGGAACAGGAGGAGGCCAGTCAGCCCCTTCTCCAGCCTGTAACACAGGGAACAGTAGGAGGCCCCATTCAGCCCCTTCTCCAGCTGGTTACACAGGAACAGGAGGAGGCCCCATTCAGCCCCTTCTCCAGCCTGTTACAAAGGAACAGGAGGAGGCCCCATTCAGCCCCTTCTCCAGCCAGTTACACAGGAACAGGAGGAGGCCATTCAGCCCTTCTCCAGCCTGTTACACAGGAACAGGTGGAGGCCACATTCAGTCCCTTCTCCAGCCTGTTACACAGGAACAGGAGGAGGCCCCATTCAGCCCCTTCTCCAGCCTGTTACACAGGAACAGGAGGAGGCCCCATTCAGCCCCTTCTCCGGCCTGTTATACAGGAACAGGAGGAGGCCCCATTCAGCCCCTTCTCCAGCCTGTTACACAGGAAAAGGAGGAGGCCCCATTCAGCCCCTTCTCCAGCCTGTTACACAGGAACAGGAGGAGGCCCCATTCAGCCCCTTCTCCAGCCTGTTACACAGGAACAGGAGGAGGCCCCATTCAGCCCCTTCTCCAGCCTGTTACACAGGAACAGGAGGCCCCATTTAGCCCCTTCTCCAGCCTGTTACACAGGAACAGGAGGAGGCCCCATTCAGCCCCTTCTCCAGCCTGTTACACAGGAACAGGAGGAGGGCCCATTCAGCCCCGTCTCCAGACTGTTACACAGGAACAGGAGGCCCCATTCAGCCCCTTCTCCAGCCTGTTACACAGGAACAGGAGGTGGCCATTCAGCCCCTTCTCCAGCCTGTTACACAGGAACAGGAGGAGGCCCCATTCAGCCCCTTCTCCAGCCTGTTACACAGGAACAGGAGGAGGCCATTCAACCCCTTCTCCAGCCTGTTGCACAGGAACAAGAGGCCCCATTCAGCCCCTTCTCCAGCCTGTTACACAGCAACAGGAGGCCCCATTCAGCCCCATCTCCAGCCTGTTACACAGGAACAGGAGGAGGCCATTCAGCCCCTTCTCCAGCCTGTTACACAGGAACAGGAGGAGGCCCCATTCAGCCCCTTCTCCAGCCTGTTACACAGGGAACAGGAGGAGGCCCCATTCAGCCCCTTCTCCAGCCTGTTACACAGGAACAGGAGGAGGCCATTCAGCCCCTTCCCCAGCCTGTTACACAGGAACAGGAGGAGGCCCCATTCAGCCCCTTCTCCAGCCTGTTACACAGGAACAGGAGGAGGCCATTCAGCCCCTTCTCCAGCCTGTTACACAGGAACAAGAGGTGGCCCCATTCAGCCCCTTCTCCAGCCTGTTACACAGGAACAGGAGGAGTCCCCAGTCTGCCCCTTCTCCAGCCTGTTACACAGGAACAGGAGGAGGCCATTCAGCCCCTTCCCCAGCCTGTTACACAGGAACAGGAGGAGGCCCCATTCAGCCCCTTCTCCAGCCTGTTACACAGGAACAGGAGGAGGCCATTCAGCCCCTTCTCCAGCCTGTTACACAGGAACAAGAGGTGGCCCCATTCAGCCCCTTCTCCAGCCTGTTACACAGGAACAGCGGGAGTCCCCAGTCTGCCCCTTCTCCAGCCTGTTACACAGGAACAGGAGGTGGCCATTCAGCCTCTTCTCCAGCCTGTTACACAGGAACAGGAGGAGGCCATTCAACCCCTTCTCCAGCCTGTTGCACAGGAACAAGAGGCCCCATTTAGCCCCTTCTCCAGCCTGTTACACAGGAACAGGAGGAGGCCATTCAGCCCCTTCTCCAGCCTGTTACCAAGGAACAGGAGGAGGCCATTCAGCCCCTTCTCCAGACTGTTACACAGGAACACGAGGAGGCCATTCAGCCCCTTCTCCAGCCTGTTACACAGGAACAGGAGGAGGCCCCATGCAGCCCCTTCTCCAGCCTGTTACACAGGAACAGGAGGAGGCCATTCAGCCCCTTCTCCAGCCTGTTGCACAGGAACAGGAGGAGGCCATTCAACCCCTTCTCCAGTCTGTTACACAGGAACAGGAGGAGGCCATTCTGCCCCTTCGCCAGCCTGTTACACAGGAACAGGAGGAGGCCTCATTCAGCCCCTTCTCCAGCCTGTTACACAGGAAGAGGAGGAGGCCCCATTCAGCCCCTTCTCCAGCCTGTTACACAGGAACAGGAGGAGGCCATTCTGCCCCTTCTCCAGTCTGTTACACAGGAACAGGAGGAGGCCCCATTCAGCCCCTTCTCCAGCCTGTTACACAGGAACAGGAGGCCCCATTCAGCCCCTTCTCCAGCCTGTTACACAGGAACAGGAGGAGGCCATTCAGCCCCTTCTCCAGCATGTTACACAGGAACAGGAGGAGGCCCCATTCAGCCCCTTCTCCAGCCTGTTACACAGGGAACAGGTGGAGGCCCCATTCAGCCCCTTCTACAGACTGTTACACAGGAACAGGAGGAGGCCCCATTCAGCCCCTTCTCCAGCCTGTTACACAGGAACAGGAGGAGGCCCCATTCAGCCCCTTCTCCAGCCTGTTACACTGGAACAGGAGGAGGCCCCATTCAGCCCCTTCTCCAGCCTGTTACACAGGAACAGGAGGAGGCCACATTCAGCCCCTTCTCCAGCCTGTTACACAGGAACAGGAGGAGGCCATTCAGCCCCTTCTCCAGCCTGTTACACAGGAACAAGAGGAGGCCCCATTCAGCCCCGTCTCCAGACTGTTACACAGGAACAGGAGGAGGCCCCATTCAGCCCCTTCTCCAGCCTGTTACACAGGAACAGGAGGTGGCCATTCAGCCCCTTCTCCAGCCTGTTACACAGGAACAGGAGGAGGCCCCCTTCAGCCCCTTCTCCAGCCTGTTACACAGGAACAGGAGGAGGCCATTCAACCCCTTCTCCAGCCTGTTGCACAGGAACAAGAGGCCCCATTCAGCCCCTTCCCCAGCCTGTTACACAGGAACAGGAGGAGGCCATTCAGCCCCTTCTCCAGCCTGTTACAAAGGAACAGGAGGAGGCCATTCAGCCCCTTCTCCAGCCTGTTACACAGGAACAGGAGGAGGCCCCATGCAGCCCCTTCTCCAGCCTGTTACACAGGAACAGGAGGAGGCCATTCAGCCCCTTCTCCAGCCTGTTACACAGGAACAGGAGGAGGCCATTCTGCCCCTTCTCCAGTCTGTTACACAGGAACAGGAGGAGGCCATTCTGCCCCTTCGCCAGCCTGTTACACAGGAACAGGAGGAGGCCCCATTCAGCCCCTTCTCCAGCCAATTACACAGGAACAGGAGGAGGTCATTCAGCCCCTTCTGCAGCCTGTTACACAGTAACAGGAGGAGGCCCCATTCAGCCCCTTCTCCAGCCTGTTACACAGGAACAGTAGGAGGCCCCATTCAGCCCCTTCTCCAGGTGGTTACACAGGAACAGGAGGAGGCCCCATTCAGCCCCTTCTCCAGCCTGTTACAAAGGAACAGGAGGAGGCCCCATTCAGCCCCTTCTCCAGCCAGATACACAGGAACAGGAGGAGGCCATTCAGCCCATCTCCAGCCTGTTATACAGGAACAGGTGGAGGCCACATTCAGTCCCTTCTCCAGCCTGTTACACAGGAACAGGAGGAGGCCCCATTCAGCCCCTTCTCCAGCCTGTTACACAGGAACAGGAGGAAGCCCCATTCAGCCCCTTCTCCGGCCTGTTATACAGGAACAGGAGGAGGCCCCATTCAGCCCCTTCTCCAGCCTGTTACACAGGAAAAGGAGGAGGCCCCATTCAGCCCCTTCTCCAGCCTGTTACACAGGAACAGGAGGAGGCCCCATTCAGCCCCTTCTCCAGCCTGTTACACAGGAACAGGAGGAGGACCCATTCAGCCCCTTCTCCAGCCTGTTAGAAAGGAACAGGAGGAGGCCATTCAGCCCCTTCGCCAGTCTGTTACACAGGAACAGGAGGAGGCCCCATTCAGCCCCTTCTCAAGCCTGTTACACAGGAACAGGAGGAGGCCCCATTCAGCCCCTTCTCCAGCCTGTTACACCGGAACAGGAGGAGGTCCCATTCAGCCCCGTCTCCAGACTGTTACACAGGAACAGGAGGAGGCCCCATTCAGCCCCTTCTCCAGCCTGTTACACAGGGACAGGAGGTGGCCATTCAGCCCCTTCTCCAGCCTGTTACACAGGAACAGGAGGAGGCCCCATTCAGCCCCTTCTCCAGCCTGTTACACAGGAACAGGAGGAGGCCATTCAACCCCTTCTCCAGCCTGTTGCACAGGAACAAGAGGCCCCATTCAGCCCCTTCTCCAGCCTGTTACACAGGAACAGGAGGAGGCCATTCAGCCCCTTCTCCAGCCTGTTACAAAGGAACAGGAGGAGGCCATTCAGCCCCTTCTCCAGCCTGTTACACAGGAACAGGAGGAGGCCCCATGCAGCCCCTTCTCCAGCCTGTTACACAGGAACAGGAGGAGGCCATTCAGCCCCTTCTCCAGCCTGTTACACAGGAACAGGAGGAGGCCATTCTGCCCCTTCGCCAGCCTGTTACACAGGAACAGGAGGAGGCCCCATTCAGCCCCTTCTCCAGCCTGTTACACAGGAACAGGAGGAGGTCATTCAGCCCCTTCTCCAGCCTGTTACACAGGAATAGGAGGAGGCCCCATTCAGTCCCTTCTCCAGACTGTTACACAGGAACACGAGGAGGCCCCATTCAGCCCCATCTCCAGCCTGTTACACAGGAACAGGAGGAGGCCCCATTCAGCCCCTTCTCCAGCCTATTACACAGGAACAGGAGGAGGCCATTCAGCCCCTTCTCCAGCCTGTTACACAGGAACAGGAGGAGGCCCCATTCAGCCCCTTCTCCAGCCTGTTACACAGGAACAGGAGGAGGCCATTCAGCCCCTTCTCCAGCCTGTTACACAGGAACAAGAGGAGGCCCCATTCAGCCCCTTCTCCAGACTGTTACACAGGAACAGGAGGAGGCCCCATTCAGCCCCTTCTCCAGCCTGTTACATAGGAACAGGAGGTGGCCATTCAGCCCCTTCTCCAGCCTGTTACACAGGAACAGGAGGAGGCCCCATTCAGCCCCTTCTCCAGCCTGTTACACAGGAACAGGAGGAGGCCATTCAACCCCTTCTCCAGCCTGTTGCACAGAAACAAGAGGCCCCATTTAGCCCTTTCTCCAGCCTGTTACACAGGAACAGGAGGAGGCCATTCAGCCCATTCTGCAACCTGTTACAAAGGAACAGGAGGTGGCCATTCAGCCCCTTCTCCAGACTGTTACACAGGAACAGGAGGAGGCCCCATGCAGCCCCTTCTCCAGCCTGTTACACAGGAACAGGAGGAGGCCATTCAGCCCCTTCTCCAGCCTGTTACACAGGAACAGGAGGCGGCCATTCAACCCCTTCTCCAGTCTGTTACACAGGAACAGGAGGAGGCCATTCTGCCCCTTCGCCAGCCTGTTACACAGGAACAGGAGGAGGCCCCATTCAGCCCCTTCTCCAGCCTGTTACACAGGAACAGGAGGAGGCCCCATTCAGCCCCGTCTCCAGACTGTTACACAGGAACAGGAGGAGGCCCCATTCAGCCCCTTCTCCAGCCTGTTACACAGGAACAGGAGGAGGCCATTCAGCCCCTTCTCCAGCCTGTTACACAGGAACAAGAGGAGGCCCCATTCAGCCCCGTCTCCAGACTGTTACACAGGAACAGGAGGAGGCCCCATTCAGCCCCTTCTCCAGCCTGTTACACAGGAACAGGAGGAGGCCATTCAACCCCTTCTCCAGCCTGTTGCACAGGAACAAGAGGCCCCATTCAGCCCTTTCTCCAACCTGTTACAAAGGAACAGGAGGAGGCCATTCAGCCCCTTCTCCAGCCTGTTACACAGGAACAGGAGGAGGCCCCATGCAGCCCCTTCTCCAGCCTGTTACACAGGAACAGGAGGAGGCCATTCAGCCCCTTCTCCAGCCTGTTACACAGGAACAGGAGGAGGCCATTCTGCCCCTTCTCCAGTCTGTTACACAGGAACAGGAGGAGGCCATTCTGCCCCTTCGCCAGCCTGTTACTCAGGAACAGGAGGAGGCCCCATTCAGCCCCTTCTCCAGCCTGTTACACAGGAACAGGAGGAGGTCATTCAGCCCCTTCGGCAGCCTGTTACACAGGAATAGTTGGAGGCCCCATTCAGTCCCTTCTCCAGACTGTTACACAGGAACAGGAGGAGGCCCCATTCAGCCCCTTCTCCAGACTGTTACACAGGAACAGGAGGAGGCCATTCAGCCCCTTCTCCAGCCTGTTACACAGGAACAAGAGGAGGCCCCATTCAGCCCCGTCTCCAGACTGTTACACAGGAACAGGAGGAGGCCCCATTCAGCCCCTTCTCCAGCCTGTTACACAGGAACAGGAGGTGGCCATTCAGCCCCTTCTCCAGCCTGTTACACAGGAACAGGAGGAGGCCCCATTCAGCCCCTTCTCCAGCCTGTTACACAGGAACAGGAGGAGGCCATTCAACCCCTTCTCCAGCCTGTTGCACAGGAACAAGAGGCCCCATTCAGCCCCTTCTCCAGCCTGTTACACAGGAACAGGAGGAGGCCATTCAGCCCCTTCTCCAGCCTGTTACAAACGAACAGGAGGAGGCCATTCAGCCCCTTCTCCACCCTGTTACACAGGAACAGGAGGAGGCCCCATGCAGCCCCTTCTCCAGCCTGTTACACAGGATCAGGAGGAGGCCATTCAGCCCCTTCTCCAGCCTGTTACACAGGAACAGGAGGAGGCCATTCTGCCCCTTCTCCAGTCTGTTACACAGGAACAGGAGGAGGCCATTCTGCCCCTTCGCCAGCCTGTTACACAGGAACAGGAGGAGGCCCCATTCAGCCCCTTCTCCAGCCTGTTACACAGGAACAGGAGGAGGTCATTCAGCCCCTTCTGCAGCCTGTTACACAGTAACAGGAGGAGGCCCCATTCAGCCCCTTCTCCAGCCTGTTACACAGGAACAGGAGGGGGCCATTCAGCCCCTTCTCCAGCCTGTTACACAGGAACAGGAGGAGGCCCCATTCAGCCCCTTCTCCGGCCTGTTATACAGTAACAGGAGGAGGCCCCATTCAGCCCCTTCTCCAGCCTGTTACACAGGAAAAGGAGGAGGCCCCATTCAGCCCCTTCTCCAGCCTGTTACACAGGAACAGGAGGAGGCCCCATTCAACCCCTTCTCCAGCCTGTTACACAGGAACAGGAGGAGGACCCATTCAGCCCCTTCTCCAGCCTGTTAGACAGGAACAGGAGGAGGCCATTCAGCCCCTTCGCCAGTCTGTTACACAGGAACAGGAGGAGGCCCCATTCAGCCCCTTCTCCAGCCTGTTACACAGGAACAGGAGGCCCCATTCAGCCCCTTCTCCAGCCTGTTACACAGGAACAGGAGGAGGCCCCATTCAGCCCCGTCTCCAGACTGTTACACAGGAACAGGAGGAGGCCCCATTCAGCCCCTTCTCCAGCCTGTTACACAGGAACAGAAGGTGGCCATTCAGCCCCTTCTCCAGCCTGTTACACAGGAACAGGAGGAGGCCCCATTCAGCCCCTTCTCCAGCCTGTTACACAGGAACAGGAGGAGGCCATTCAACCCCTTCTCCAGCCTGTTGCACAGGAACAAGAGGCCCCATTCAGCCCCTTCTCCAGCCTGTTACACAGGAACAGGAGGAGGCCATTCAGCCCCTTCTCCAGCCTGTTACAAAGGAACAGGAGGAGGCCATTCAGCCCCTTCTCCAGCCTGTTACACAGGAACAGGAGGAGGCCCCATGCTGCCCCTTCTCCAGCCTGTTACACAGGAACAGGAGGAGGCCATTCAGCCCCTTCTCCAGCCTGTTACACAGGAACAGGAGGAGGTCATTCAGCCCCTTCTCCAGCCTGTTACACAGGAATAGGAGGAGGCCCCCTTCAGTCCCTTCTCCAGACTGTTACACAGGAACACGAGGAGGCCCCATTCAGCCCCATCTCCAGCCTGTTACACAGGAACAGGAGGAGGCCCCATTCAGCCCCTTCTCCAGCCTATTACACAGGAACAGGAGGAGGCCATTCAGCCCCTTCTCCAGCCTGTTACACAGGAACAGGGGGAGGCCCCATTCAGCCCCTTCTCCAGCCTGATACACAGGAACAGGAGGAGGCCATTCAGCACCTTCTCCAGCCTGTTACACAGGAACAGGAGGAGGCCCCATTCAGCCCCTTCTCCAGCCTGTTACACAGGAACAGGAGGAGGCCATTCAGCCCCTTCTCCAGTCTGTTACACAGGAACAGGAGGAGGCCCCATTCAGCCCCTTCTCCAGCCTGTTACACAGGAACAGGAGGCCCCATTCAGCCCCTTCTCCAGCCTGTTACACAGGAACAGGAGGAGGCCATTCAGCCCCTTCTCCAGCCTGTTACACAGGAACAGGAGGAGGCCCCATTCAGCCCCTTCTCCAGCCTGTTACACAGGGAACAGGAGGAGGCCCCATTCAGCCCCTTCTCCAGACTGTTACACAGGAACAGGAGGAGGCCATTCAGCCCCTTCTCCAGCCTGTTACACAGGAACAGGAGGAGGCCCCATTCAGCCCCTTCTCCAGCCTGTTACACAGGAACAGGAGGAGGCCATTCAGCCCCTTCTCCAGCCTGTTACACAGGAACAAGAGGAGGCCCCATTCAGCCCCTTCTCCAGACTGTTACACAGGAACAGGAGGAGGCCCCATTCAGCCCCTTCTCCAGCCTGTTACACAGGAACAGGAGGTGGCCATTCAGCCCCTTCTCCAGCCTGTTACACAGGAACAGGAGGAGGCCCCATTCAGCCCCTTCTCCAGCCTGTTACACAGGAACAGGAGGAGGCCATTCAACCCCTTCTCCAGCCTGTTGCACAGAAACAAGAGGCCCCATTCAGCCCCTTCTGCAGCCTGTTACAAAGGAACAGGTGGTGGCCATTCAGCCCCTTCTCCAGACTGTTACACAGGAACAGGAGGAGGCCCCATGCAGCCCCTTCTCCAGCCTGTTACACAGGAACAGGAGGAGGCCATTCAGCCCCTTCTCCAGCCTGTTACACAGGAACAGGAGGCGGCCATTCAACCCCTTCTCCAGTCTGTTACACAGGAACAGGAGGAGGCCATTCTGCCCCTTCGCCAGCCTGTTACACAGGAACAGGAGGAGGCCCCATTCAGCCCCTTCTCCAGCCTGTTACACAGGAACAGGAGGAGGCCCCATTCAGCCCCTTCTCCAGCCTGTTACACAGGAACAGGAGGAGGCCCCATTCAGCCCCTTCTCCAGCCTGTTACACAGGAACAGGAGGAGGCCATTCAGCCCCTTCTCCAGCCTGTTACACAGGAACAAGAGGAGGCCCCATTCAGCCCCGTCTCCAGACTGTTACACAGGAACAGGAGGAGGCCATTCAGCCCCTTCTCCAGCCTGTTACAAAGGAACAGGAGGAGGCCATTCAGCCCCTTCTCCAGACTGTTACACAGGTACAGGAGGAGGCCCCATGCAGCCCCTTCTCCAGCCTGTTACACAGGAACAGGAGGAGGCCATTCAGCCCCTTCTCCAGCCTGTTACACAGGAACAGGAGGAGGCCATTCTGCCCCTTCTCCAGTCTGTTACACAGGAACAGGAGGAGGCCATTCTGCCCCTTCGCCAGCCTGTTACACAGGAACAGGAGGAGGCCCCATTCAGCCCCTTCTCCAGCCTGTTACACAGGAACAGGAGGAGGTCATTCAGCCCCTTCGCCAGCCTGTTACACAGGAATAGGAGGAGGCCCCATTCAGTCCCTTCTCCAGCCTGTTACACAGGAACAGGAGGAGGCCCCATTCAGCCCCTTCTCCAGCCTGTTACACAGGAACGGGAGGAGGCCATTCAGCCCCTTCTCCAGCCTTTTACACAGGAACAGGAGGAGGACATTCAGCCCCTTCTCCAGCCAGTTACACAGGAACAGAAGGAGGCCCCATTCAGCCCCTTCTCCAGCCTGTTACACAGGAACAGGAGGAGGCCCCATTCAGCCCCTTCTCCAGCCTGTTACACAGGAACGGGAGGAGGCCATTCAGCCCCTTCTCCAGCCTTTTACACAGGAACAGGAGGAGGACATTCAGCCCCTTCTCCAGCCTGTTACAAAGGAACAGGAGGAGGCCATTCAGCCCCTTCTCCAGACTGTTACACAGGAACAGGAGGAGGCCCCATGCAGCCCCTTCTCCAGCCTGTTACACAGGAACAGGAGGAGGCCATTCAGCCCCTTCTCCAGCCTGTTACACAGGAACAGGAGGAGGCCATTCTGCCCCTTCTCCAGTCTGTTACACAGGAACAGGAGGAGGCCATTCTGCCCCTTCGCCAGCCTGTTACACAGGAACAGGAGGAGGCCCCATTCAGCCCCTTCTCCAGCCTGTTACACAGGAACAGGAGGAGGTCATTCAGCCCCTTCGCCAGCCTGTTACACAGGAATAGGAGGAGGCCCCATTCAGTCCCTTCTCCAGCCTGTTACACAGGAACAGGAGGAGGCCCCATTCAGCCCCTTCTCCAGGCTGTTACACAGGAACGGGAGGAGGCCATTCAGCCCCTTCTCCAGCCTTTTACACAGGAACAGGAGGAGGACATTCAGCCCCTTCTCCAGCCAGTTACACAGGAACAGAAGGAGGCCCCATTCAGCCCCTTCTCCAGCCTGTTACACAGGAACAGGAGGAGGCCCCATTCAGCCCCTTCTCCAGCCAGTTACACAGGAACAGGAGGAGGCCCCATTCAGCCCCTTCTCCAGCCTGTTACATAAGAACATAAGAACATAAGAAATAGGAGCAGGAGTAGGCCATCTAGCCCCTCGAGCCTGCCCTGCCATTCAATAAGATCATGGCTGATCTGACGTCGATCAGTACCACTTACCCGCCTGATCCCCATAACCCTTAATTCCCTTACCGATCAGGAATCCATCCATCCGCGCTTTAAACATATTCAGCGAGGTAGCCTCCACCACCTCAGTGGGCAGAGAATTCCAGAGATTCACCACCCTCTGGGAGAAGAAGTTCCTCCTCAACTCTGTCTTAAACCGACCCCCCTTTATTTTGAGGCAGTGTCCTCTAGTTTTTACTTCCTTACTAAGTGGAAAGAATCTCTCCGCCTCCGCCCTATCCAGCCCCCGCATTATCTTATAAGTCTCCATAAGATCCCCCCTCAATCTTCTCAACTCCAACGAGTACAAACCCAATCTCCTCAGCCTCTCCTCATAATCCAAACCCCTCATCTCCGGTATCAACCTGGTGAACCTTCTCTGCACTCCCTCCAATGCCAATATATCCTTCCTCATATAAGGGGACCAATACTGCACACAGTATTCCAGCTGCGGCCTCACCAATGCCCTGTACAGGTGCATCAAGACATCCCTGCTTTTATATTCTATCCCCCTCGCAATATAGGCCAACATCCCATTTGCCTTCTTGATCACCTGTTGTACCTGCAGACTGGGCTTTTGCGTCTCATGCACAAGGACCCCCAGGTCCCTTTGCACGGTAGCATGTTTTAATTTGTTTCCATTGAGATCGTAATCCCATTTGTTATTATTTCCTCCAAAGTGTATAACCTCGCATTCCTCAACGTTATACTCCATTTGCCATATCCTCGCCCACTCACTCAGCCTGTCCAAATCTCTCTGCAGATCTTCTCCGTCCTCCACACGATTCACTTTTCCACTTATCTTTGTGTCGTCTGCAAACTTCGTTACCCTACACTCCGTCCCCTCCTCCAGATCATCTATATAAATGGTAAACAGTTGCGGCCCGAGTACCGATCCCTGCGGCACGCCACTAGTTACCTTCCTCCAACCGGAAAAACACCCATTTATTCCGACTCTTTGCTTCCTGTCGGATAGCCAGTCCCCAATCCACTTTAACACACTACCCCCAACTCCGTGTGCCCTAATCTTCTTCAGCAGCCTTTTATGGGGCACCTTATCAAACGCCTTTTGGAAATCCAAAAACACCGCATCCACCGGTTCTCCTCCATCAACCGCCCCAGTCACAACTTCATAAAAATCCAACATGTTCGTCAAGCACGACTTTCCCCTCGTGAATCCATGCTGCGTCTGATTGTTCGAACCATTTCTATCCAGATGCCCTGCTATCTCCTCTTTAATAATGGATTCCAGCATTTTCCCTACTACAGGGATATCCGAGGTAGGTTCTTTACGTAGGCTTGTCCACATGCTGTGTCAGAAACCCGTCCTGAACACACCTAACGAACTCCTCCCCGTCCAGTCTCCTCCCCATCCAATCTCCTCACCCGAGGGATATTCCAATCTATGTCTTCATATTTCCCCTTACTCCATAAAAACGTTTTCCTAGCTTGCCTGATCCTCTCTTTTTCAAATGCAAGCAGAAAGGAGATAGAGTTATGATCGCTATCCCCAAGATGCTCTCCCACTGAGAGATCTGACAACTGTTTGTGATTTATATAAATGATCTGGAAGAAGGAGTTACTGGGGTGATCAGTAAGTTTGCGGACGACACAAAACTGGCAGGACTTGCAGATAGTGAGGAACATTGTCAGAGGCCACAGAAGGATATAGATAGGCTGGAAATTTGGGCAAGGAAATGGCAGATGGAGTTCAATCCTGATGAATGCGAAGTGATGCATTTTGGTGGGAATAATGTGGGGAGGAGCTACACGATAAATGGAAGAACCATAAAGGGTGTCGAGACGCAGAGGGACCTGGGTGTGCAAGTCCACAGATCTTTGAAGGTGACGTCACAGGTGGAGAAGGTGGTGAAGAAGGCATATGGCATGCTTGCCTTTATAGGACGGGGCATAGAGTATAAGAGTTGGGGTCTGATGTTGCAGATGTATAGAACGCTGGTTAGGCCACATTTGGAGTACTTCGTCCAGTTCTGGTCGCCACACTACCAGAAGGACGTGGAGGCTTTGGAGAGAGTACAGAGGAGGTTTACCAGGATGTTGCCTGGTATGGAGGGGCTTGGTTATGAGGAGAGATTGGGGAAACTGGGGTTGTTCTCCTTGGAAAGACGGAGGATGAGGGGAGACTTAATAGAGGTGTATAAAATTATGAAAGGCATAGATAGGGTGAACGGTGGGAAGCTTTTCCCCGGGTCGGTGGTGACGTTCATGAGGGGTCATAGGTTCAAGGTGAAGGGGGGGAGGTTTAACACAGATATCAGAAGGACATATTTCACACAGAGGGTCGTGGGGGCCTGGAATGTGTTGCCGGGCAAGGTGGTGGAGGCGGACACACTGGGAACGTTTAAGACTTATCTAGACAGCTATATGAATGGAGTGGGAATGGAGGGATACAAAAGAGTGGTCTAGTTTGGACCAGGGAGCGGCGCGGGCTAATTGTTCCTTGTTTCTCGTTTCAATGCTTCATTCTATGATCATCTTGCTGGTGCCAGTACAGAGCGAGACTGCGGATAGTTGGGAACCTGTCTCGGGGGCAGGGAATTCATATGGTGTTCGTGGAAGTGGAAATGACTAGGGTTGGAAAGCATTTTCCGATCAGGGCCATTGTGATCTCCTGGACTCGTTTCGATCGCCTCAGGGGGTCGGAGAGGAATATCCCAGATTTTTTTTTCCCCATATTGGCCCTGGGGTTTTTCACTCTGGGTGTTCGCCTCTCCCTGGAGATCACATGGTCTGGAATGGGGGGGTGGGGGTGAGTTAATAGGTTGTGATGAACAAAGCATCGTAGCTGTGAGGGACAGCTCGGTGGATAGGATATTGGTATGTAGATAGGCTGGAAAATTGGGCGGGGATCCTGGATTCAGGATTCAATCCTGGACCGGGGAGCGGCGCGGGCTTGGAGGGCCGAAGGGCCTGTTCCTGTGCTGTATTGTTCTTTGTTGTTCTTTGTTGTCCAGGCTCATTGGTCAGTATCAGATCAAGTACAACCTCTCCTCTTGTAGGCTTGTCCACATGCTGTGTCAGGAACCCCTCCTGAACACACCTAACAAACTCCTCCCCATCCAATCTCCTCCCCATCCAATCTCCTCACCCGAGGGATATTCCAATCTATGTTTGGAAAATTAAAGTCTCCCATCACAACAACTCTGCTATTACTGCATCTCTCCAGGATCTGTTTCGCTATCTGCTCCTCCACCTCCCTGTCACTATTGGGCGGCCTATAGAAAACTCCCAGCAAAGTGACCGGCCCCTTCCCACTCTGAACTTCCAACCCACAGAGACTCTGTGGACAATCCCTCCACACCTTTCACCTTCTCTACAGCTGTGACACTATCCCTGATCAGCAGTGCCACTCCACCCCCTCTCTTGCCTCGCTCCCTGTCCTTCCTGAAACATCTGAATCCCGGCACGTGGAGTAACCAGTCCTGTCCCTGAGACTTCCAAGTCTCCGTAATGGCCACCACATCACACTTCCAGGCATCGATCCACGCTCTGAGCTCATCCCCTTTATTCACTATGGAACATAGAACATAGAACAGTACAGCACAGAACAGGCCCTTCGGCCCACAATGTTGTGCCGAGCTTTATCAGAAACCAAGATCAAGCTATCCCACTCCCTATCATCCTGGTGTGCTCCATGTGCCTATCCAATAACCGCTTAAATGTTCCTAAAGTGTCTGACTCCACTATCACTGCAGGCAGTCCATTCCACACCCCAACCACTCTCTGCGTAAAGAACCTACCTCGGACATCCTTCCTGTATCTCCCACCATGAACCCTATAATTATGCCCCCTTGTAATAGCTCCATCCACCCGAGGAAATAGTCTATACTCCTAGCATTAAAGTTAACACATCTCAATCCTTTGGTCTGAGCTCTCCCCTTTTCTATCCCCCGTCCATCCTCCCTCTTGCACTGCCTATAACCCTTCTCTGTTTGCGAACTAACTTCCTCGCTCCCAGTCACCTCGTCTCGATCCCCTCGCCCCAACCTATCTAGTTTAAACTCTCCCCAGTAGCCTTAGCCAACCTTCCCGCCAGGATGTTGGTCCCCCCGGGACCTCTATCAGGTCTCCCCTCAGCCTTCGTCTTTCCAGTGAAAACAATCCTGATTTATTCAACCTCTCCTCATAGCCAGCGGAGCTGACTTCTCTCTCAGTTAAGTTACTGTTATAAACACCATTCCTCTCACAATAACTGCTTGCCCCATCATCACGCCCTCACTCCCGCCCCATCTATCCTTCTGTCTTCCTCTGTTTCACTTTCACTCACTTTCACTTCCTCTCTCACTCTTATCCATTCATTTTTCCAGCCTCGCACCCTTTCTAGATTCAGCCCATCCCACAAGCCGTCCCTCTCTCTCGTGTTCATCTCTCTCCTTCCACATCTGGGCACGTTTCTGAACACTGTATCAGATGTGGGTCCAGTGTCATTTGGAGCCTGTGCATTGCTGGTCACAGTTAAATCTGTTATTTTACTGCTCTAAGAGGTGATGTGATTGTATCGGCTGCAGGGCCTGAATTTTCTGAGATGTCCCATTGTTTCTGAATATTTTCTCAGTTTGAGAAGCTGCAGTAGATTTCGGGATAAAAACACATTTCTTTGCAGACTAAATAGTTCGAAATTATTGATCAACAGAATTTTGAAATTGATGCTAAACTCTAACCCACTGAAATCACATCACAGAATGTCCACAGTTAAAGATCACACAGAGAGACACGGTAACAATTGGGACTCAATGACTGAAATGTCACAGTCCAGTGACAGATATCACTGAAACTATCTGAGATCTAGAGGTGGGACTGATGGTGTTTGAGTGGACAGCATCTTTCCACTTGTTATTAGTTGATAAATGTGATCAACAGAATCCAGTGTTTGGAAAGAAGTCAATACTAAAAATAAATATTTTCCATCACTGAACTCAATGTCGTAATCTGTTTGTTCATATATTTAAAAAAAACTTCAAACCAGGTTTCTGCCACAATGTCCCTAAGGTGACTTTACAGTGTATAAATTAAAGGCTTTGGGAATATATAACGTCAGATGTTAAAGTCAGAGAGACTGCCAAGAGCTCGAAGGGACACATCACTTCACACTGAAGATGCTGTATCCAGTTCAGAAAGCTGAGAAAATAATCTACCCAATCATCGCCATTATTGGTGTTCCCGGTGAGTGACTCTAACCATTGAGGTTGTGTAAATCTGTGTGTGAACGGCTCTCTGATTCTAAACTCTGAGTGAAAATGCTCCAAGCTGATCTCGTGGTCACTGTTATAAAGACACCACGTCAACGATGTCATTTACTTAAATCAAATGGCCTGAAATATCTCTGTGGTTTTAATCCTTTTCATCAACTGACAATGAGCCTCTGTATGTTATTCACGGGCTCACTGCTCAATGAAGTTAATGTATTGAGGAGTGAACTACTCAATCTTATCTATTGCAAGATTGGACCTCAGTGAAGGTGATCTCTCTGAAATAATGTCCAGTGGGAGTAAGAATATAATGGAAATTTGAGTGTGGGTCACTAACCAGAGTGGAATACCTGACACCAGTGAACAAGTATTGCAGGGTATATTTGTCAATGTAAAATTGTACTGATTGTGGTTCTTTCACCTGAGTGGAATATCTGATCGAAGTCTCCATTAATATCTGGCACCATCTGTCCAAGTAGAATTGTATTGTGTTTCGGAAAAGAATTGCAATGAAATAAGTTGTTTCAATGTTAAATATATCATATTTTAATTTGGTGAGTGAGATGTCCATTCTGTGGAGCTGCCTCAGTCTTTTATCTTTGGAATATGTTGAAAACAGGAAGATTTTGGCTTTGTTTGGTGGTCAGTGGATGATGTGAAATTTCTCCATACCTCGGCTTTGTATTGAAAAGAAAGAGGTTTCAGCGATTTCCTGATATTTAAACAAACCAATTACAAACCGTGCAGTATTCAGTGATTGTCAAACATTTTGTGAATTGTTCACATTTCCATTGATCTATAAATGATCTCCAGTGGTTTTTTTTCTGGGTTGTTGTGGCTCTGTCTAAACTGTGTTGCTTCTGAGAGCGATTTGTGAATCTGATCACCTGAAGCCCTGAACTCCTCGAAAACATTCAGATACTTGATTTCTACAGAGTGATTGGGAAACATATTGTTCTGATCAGAATGAAGAACCTGACACTGAGCTGTGGTGAAATTAATTTCCAATTCCAATACCCAATTTGCAAGTTTATAATTTATTATTAACGTGTTATTGTATTTACATAGAACATAGAACATAGAACAGTACAGCACAGAACAGGCCCTTCGGCCCACAATGTTGTGCCGAGCTTTATCTGAAACCAAGATCAAGTTATCCCACTCCCTGTCATCCTGGTGTGCTCCATGTGCCTATCCAATAACCGCTCAAATGTTTCTAAAGTGTCTGACTCCACTATCACTGCAGGCAGTCCATTCCACATCCCAACCACTCTCTGCGTAACGAACCTACCTTTGATATCCTTCCTGTATCTCCCACCACGAACCCTATAGTTATGCCCCCTTGTAATAGCTCCATCCACCCGAGGAAATAGTCTTTGAACGTTCACTCTATCTATCACCTTCATCATTTTATAAACGTCTATTAAGTCTCCCCTCAGCCTCCTACGCTCCAGAGAGAACTGCCCTCGCTCCCTCAACCTTTCCTCATAATCCTACCCTCCAAACCAGGCAGCATCCTGGTAAATCTCCTCTGCACTCTTTCCAGCGCTTCCACATCCTTTTTATAGTGAGGTGACCAGAACTGCACACAATATTCCAAATGTGGTCTCACCAAGGTCTTGTGCAGTTGCAGCATAGCCCCATGGCTCTTAAACTCCAACCCCCTGTTAATAAAAGCTAAAACACTATAGGCCTTCTTCACAGCTCTATCCACTTGAGTGGCAACCTTTAGAGATCCGTGGATATGAACCCCAAGATCTCTCTGTTCCTCCACAGTCTTCAGAACCCTACCTTTGACCCTGTAATCCACATTTAAATTAGTCCTACCAAAATGAATCACCTCACATTTATCAGGGTTAAACTCCATTTGCCATTTTTCAGCCCAGCTTTGCATCCTATCTATGTCTCTTTGCAGCCTACAACACCCCTCCACCTCATCCACTACTCCACCAATCTTGGTGTCATCAGCAAATTTACTGATCACCCTTCAGCCCCCTCCTGGGGGATAGATAGAGTGAACGTTCAAAGACTATTTCCTCGGGTGGATGGAGCTATTACAAGGGGGCATAACTATAGGGTTCGTGGTGGGAGATACAGGACAGATATCAGAGGTAGGTTCTTTACGCAGAGAGTGGTTGGGGTGTGGAATGGACTGCCTGCAGTGATAGTGGAGTCAGACACTTTAGAAACATTTATGCGGTTATTGGATAGGCACATGGAGCACACCAGGATGATAGGGAGTGGGATAGCTTGATCTTGGTTTCAGATAAAGCTCGGCACAACATCGTGGGCCGAAGGGCCTGTTCTGTGCTGTACTGTTCTATGTTCTATGTTCTATGTCCTCTAAGTCATGAATAACTATCACAAAGAGCAGAGGACCAAGCACTGATCCTTGCGGCACTCCGCTCGCAACCTGCCTCCAATCCGAAAATTTTCCACCACCACCACCCTCTGTCTTCGATCAGACAGCCAGTTACCTATCCAGTTACCTAGCCAGTTACCAATTTAGGTGTATTCTTCCACTCTGCTCATTCTCATTCTCAGTTTGGATTGGTTGGTACATTTTGGAACTATAATTTTGCTTCCCTATTCCATATTGTTGATGTAAATTCATGAGGGGAAAGTCGTGCTTGACGAACATGTTGGATTTTTATGAAGATGTGACGAGGGCGGTTGATGGAGGAGAACCGGTGGATGCGGTGTTTTTGGATTTCCAAAAGGCGTTTGATAAGGTGCCCCATAAAAGGCTGCTGAAGAAGATTAGGGCACACGGAGTTGGGGGTAGTGTGTTAAAGTGGATTGGGGACTGGCTATCCGACAGGAAGCAAAGAGTCGGAATAAATGGGTGTTTTTCCGGTTGGAGGAAGGTAACTCGTGGCGTGCCGCTGGGATCGGTACTCGGGCCGCAACTGTTTACCATTTATATAGATGATCTGGAGGAGGGGACGGAGTGTAGGGTAACGAAGTTTGCAGACGACACAAAGATAAGTGGAAAAGTGAATCGTGTGGAGGACGGAGAAGATCTGCAGAGAGATTTGGACAGGCTGAGTGAGTGGGCGAGGATATGGCAAATGGAGTATAACGTTGAGAAATGCGAGGTTATACACTTTGGAGGAAATAATAACAAATGGGATTACTATCTCAATGGAAACAAATTAAAACATGCTACCGTGCAAAGGGACCTGGGGGTCCTTGTGCATGAGACGCAAAAGCCCAGTCTGCAGGTACAACAGGTGATCAAGAAGGCAAATGGGATGTTGGCCTATATCGCGAGGGGGATAGAATATAAAAGCAGGGATGTCTTGATGCACCTGTACAGGGCATTGGTGAGGCCGCAGCTGGAATACTGTGTGCAGTATTGGTCCCCTTATATGAGAAAGGATATATTGGCACTGGAGGGAGTGCAGAGAAGGTTCACCAGGTTGATACCGGAGATGAGGGGTTTGGATTATGAGGAGAGGCTGAGGAGATTGGGTTTGTACTCGTTGGAGTTTAGAAGGATGAGGGGGGATCTTATGGAGACTTATAAGATAATGCGGGGGCTGGATAGGGCGGAGGCGGAGAGATTCTTTCCACTTAGTAAGGAAGTTAAAACTAGAGGACACAGCCTCAAAATAAAGGGGGGTCGGTTTAAGACAGAGTTGAGGAGGAACTTCTTCTCCCAGAGGGTGGTGAATCTCTGGAATTCTCTGCCCACTGAGGTGGTGGAGGCTACCTCGCTGAATATGTTTAAAGCGCGGATGGATGGATTCCTGATCGGTAAGGGAATTAAGGGTTATGGGGATCAGGCGGGTAAGTGGTACAGATCCACGTCAGATCAGCCATGATCTTATTGAATGGCGGGGCAGGCTCGAGGGGCTAGATGGCCTACTCCTGCTCCTATTTCTTATGTTCTTATGTTCTTATGTTCTTAAATGGTGAAGGACAGTGATCCCAGCGCTGATCCTCGTGGAAAACCACTTCCCACCTTCCAGCAGTCAGAGTAAATCCCTTTAACTCCCACTGCCTGTGTTGTGTCTTTGTAACCAGCTTCTAGTCATTCTGCTGCTGGTCCTCTAACTCCACTTGCTCTGAGTTTACTGAAGTCTGTTAACTTACTGAAGGTATCTAGAAACGCCATGTGTCGGACATCGACCAGATCATTCCTGATAATTGCTAAAATTATTCAATGAAATCTGTCAAGAATGATCTTAATTTTGGAACATGTGCTGAATGCTCTTTATCACAGCCTGTGTGACTTGATGTATTTTTTTTTACTCTTTTGAAGTTAGTTCATTTATTTTTTTATGTTGAGGTTGTGAATGGACAACTGCTCTTTGGATTGTTTAAAATTTAATTTCTGTTTAAACTCAAGAAAGAACATAAACCTTCTATTGTTTTCCGTTCCAGTGGGTAACTTCTGATGATCAGCTGCTTAAGAAGGCAGACATGACAATTTTCTTTATTAGCTGATGTATCGAAGAAAGGAGCAGGGAGGTGATGATGGAGATGTATGAAACACTCATTTGTCTTCAGCTCGAGGACTGTGAGGAGTTCTGGGGGCCTCACTAGACGGAGGATGTGATTGCTCTGGAAGGAACGCAAAGGAGATTCACCAGGATGTTACCTGGGCAGCAGTGTTTCTGCAGTGAAGACAGGCTGGTTAGGCTGGGGTTGCTTTCCACAGAACAGTGAAGGCGGAGTGCGGACATCATTGAGGTGTTCAAAATTATGAGGGACAAAGATAGGATAGTTAAGAAGAAACTTCTTCCCCTGAGCAGAGGGCTCAATGTCCAAGGTGTGTAGACTAAGGTCAGCAGCAGGAGGGTTAGAGGGTTTCTGAGGAAAATAAAATGTTCCTGTGTCATTTCAGAAATGCTGCTGGTCATCCTGCACAGCAAGATCCCACAATCACACTGCAATGTGAGAGCAGCCAGATTTAAAACACAATTGTCGGTGTGAATTGGTGAAAATCTAAAACACATCATCACAGATTCACCCTCAGTAACACAATCACTGTTTACAAATCCATCCTTTTGGGAGGAGCAAGGGATTGATTAAGGGAAGAAAAATAGAGTATGAAAGTAATCTACCGTGGAACATGACAACTGACTTCAAAAAATATCTATCGGTATGTAAAGAGACACAGATTGACAAACTAGGACCTTTGCAGTCAGAAATGGGAGATACTCTAACGGGGAACAAAGTAATAGCTGAGGAAATAAATTGAAGATTGCTTCGATCTTCAGAAAGGAAGACATGAATAATGTGCCAAAAGTTCTGAGAGGAACAAGTTTTAGAGAGAAGCTGAAGGAAATTTGAATTTGCAGAGAAATGCTTTTGGGGAAAATGATGGGATTGAAGGTGGATAAATCTCCAGGTCCTGATAACCTTCATCCCAGAGTACTTAAGGAAGTCTTCCTGGGAATAGCAGATCCAATGGTGGTTCTTTTCCAATTTTATTGGACTCTTGGCTGATTCCTACAGATTGGAGGGTAGCTAATGCAAGCCCGGTATTCAGACAGGACTGGAGAGATAAAACAGTGAACTATAGACCAGTGAGCCTAACGTCGGTGCTGGGGAAGTTGCAAGAGTCAAATTTCAAGGATTTGATAACTCGGCATTTGGAAGGCAGTGCCATAATCAGACAAAGTCAGCATGGATTTACTAAAGGGAAATCATGATTGGAATATATTGGAATTGTTTGAGGGTGGAACCGGTAGAGTTGACCGAGGGGAACCAGTGGATGTGGTTTATTTAGTCTTCCAGAAGGGTTACTGAATGCATCATCTCCAAATTTGCAGATGGTACAAAGCAGGGTGGGAGGGTGAACTGTGAGGAGGGTGCAGAGAATATTCAGCGTGATTTGGACAGTCTGAGGGTGTGGTCATACGCATGGCAGATGCAGTTTAATGTGGATCACTGTGAGGATATCGACTCTGGTAGGAATATTAGGAAGACAAGTTATTATTGAATGGGTGTAAATTGAGGGAGGTGGATTCTCATCAAAACCTTGGTCTCCTCGTGCATCATTCACTGCACGGAACCAGGCAGGTACAGCAGGCAGGAATGGAGCTAAATGGTCTGTAAGCTTTCATAGCGACATGATTCCTATTGAGGGATAGGGATGATTTGCTGCAATTTATAAAGGATTGGTGAGGCCACACCTGGAGAGTTTTGTACAGTTTTGGTGTCCTGATCTGAGGAAGGATGTCCTTGCTATAGAGGAAGTACAGCGACGGTTTACCAGGCTGATTCCTGGGATGGCAGGTCTGTCATATGAGGAGAGATTAGATTGGTTAGGATTATATTCAGTAGAAATTTATAGGGTGAGAGGGGACCTCATAGAAACGTATTAAATTCTAACAGAATGAGGCAGGGTTGATTCAGAAAGAATGTTACCAATGGTGGGGGAGTCGAGAACTCGGGGTCATAGTTTTAGAATTAGGGACAAACCTTTTGGAGCTGAGGTGGGGAGAAATTTATTCAGTCAGAGGGTGGTGAATGTGTGGGATTCACTACCACAGAATGTTGTTAAGACAATTGCATTCAGAATAGTGAGAGGGGATCTCATAGAAACTTATAAAATTCAAACAGGATTCGAACGGGTCGATTCAGAAAGAAAGTTACCAATGGTGGGGGAGTCCACAACTCGCTGTCTTCGTTTGATGATAAGGGAAAGCCTTTTTAGAACTGAGGGGAGGAGAAATTTCTTCAGTCAGAGGGTGGTGAATGTGTGGAATTCACAGGCATTCTGTGACTTCAAAAATAAATGAGATATAGCTCTCGGGGCTAAAGGTATAAAAGGATATGGGGTCAGGGTGAATCAAGTTATTAAATTTGATGATCAGCCACAATAAAATTGAATGGTGGCGCAGGCTCCTACTCACGCTTCTAGTTTATATGTTTCAATGACTGGGGAGCTCGGCTGGAATGAAACAGTGGAGGGCCCCCTAAACACGTCCTCTCTCCCCCCACCCACCCTCCCTCACCCCCCACCCCCCTCCCCCCGACACTTTATCTTCCCACCGCTCCCTTCCTCTCGGCCTTCTCTCTCTCTCTCTTACACCTTCCTCTTTTTCTCTCTCTCCCTCACTGATAACACAATCTAACAAGAACGTTGGGTGGGAGAGTTTGAAAGCCGACAATTGCATCCTGAGTGGAATGAATTGCCGCGGCTGCTGCAGTTTTATTAAATGATTGATCTCATAAAATTAAACACAGTAACTGTATGGAATGAAGTGAATGGAAAAGGCATCCTGAGGGCCCTGAGATTAGGCCTTGAATTCAGGCCTAGTCCCAGAGGATGCAATAAACCTTGGGGACAAAGAACAGAATTCTCCCCATCCCAGTGAAAACAGAACTGTCCTTTCCAGCCCCAAAACATCCCACACATGGAGGGAAAGGGCGAGAGGGGAAAAGAGAACCACTGTTCCCCACCATCTGTCCCGTCCGCACACCCCTCACACACCCCACAATAATAAAAAAACAGCAAATCACAAGGGGGGTTTATTTTACATGAACTACAAGATGCAACATTGAAGCAAATGGTTGGAGAGAGAGAGGGAACGTTGTGGTGACAGAGGCCGAGATATTGAACCCCCTGCCCTACCCACTCCCTCATAAAAAATGATAAATCCTCCAAATCGCACCACCCTGTCTAAAAACACAAACAGGACACAGGGATTGAGCATAAGTCTTTACCAAGGCCAGGGGTTTGATTTTTAGCCCCTCCACCCTCCCAAATTTCCCTTTTAAGTTGTGTGGTTACAATTTGCAGTTCTGTAAATGCTGCAAGTCATTGATGCACAGCACGATCCCATGGTCAGCAATGTTTCCACACCGCCCAGCCCAGGAGGCAAGTGGCTAAAACCTCAACTGGGAAGAAACTGTTCATTTCCTCAGGATACATTTCAAAACAGACTGTCTCAGGACTGGAGTGTTTGAACATCACGCTTTCTGGAAAGATGTGACAGGGACATCAGCAGTTACTGCACACAGGAAACTCTCTACCCCCAAATCCTGTGACATTTTCCCTCCACCCCAACTCCACAATGTTCAGCTATCTCTCCCCCTGTTTAACCTGATCCTCCCGTTTCTCTCTCACTCCGTAACATCAGTCCTTCCTCAGCCTGTCCCCCAACTCTCTCACTTCCTCCCTCACAAGCCACACAATGAAGATACAGAGACACAGATAGAGAGACAGTGTCATGAGACAGAGGTTGATGCCCTTTTAACAAGCCACGCCGAATTCCCCAAAGAGGAACACCTTGCTTTGTATTGTGAGAAAGGTGTGTGGGAAGGTGTGAACTGTTCTTCATTAACATTTAGTGGTTAACTGACAGAAATATCTGACACTCACTTTCAGTGAACAATTAACAATTTAATAATTTAACCAACAGGGAACTTTAGATAAAGAAGGCGAAGGCTACTGGGGAGAGTTTAAACTTGATAAGTTGGGGGGAGGGGATCGAGGCAAGGTGACTCGGAGTGAGGAAGTTAGCTCACAAACAGAGTAGGGTTATAGGCGGTGCAAGAGGGAGGATGGACGGGGGACAGAGAAGTGGAGAGAAGGGGAGAGCTCAGACCAAAGGATTGAGATGTGTTTACTTTAATGCCAGAAGTATAGTGAATAAAGGGGATGAGCTCAGAGCATGGATCGATGCCTGGAAGTGTGATGAGGTGGCCATTACAGAGACTTGGATGTCTCAGAGACAGGACTGGTTACTCCAGGTGCCGGGATTCAGATGTTTCAGGAAGGACATGGAGGGAGGCAAGAGAGGGGGTGGCGTGGCACTGCTGATCAGGGATAGTGTCACAGCTGTAGAGAAGGTGTAAGGTGTGGAGGGATTGTCCACAGAGTCTCTGTGGGTGGAAGTTCGGAGTGGGAAGGGGTCGGTCACTTTGCTGGGAGTTTTCCATCGGCCGCCCAATAGTGACAGGGAGGTGGAGGAGCAGATAGGGAAACAGATCCTGGGGAGTTGCAGTAATAGCAGATTTGCTGTGATGGGAGACTTTAATTTCCCAAACATAGATTGGAATATCCCTAGGGTAAGGAGATTGGATGGGGAGGAGTTCGTTCGGCGTGTTCAGGAGGGTTTCCTGACACAGCATGTGGACAAGCCAACAAGAGGAGAGGCGTTTGACAAAGTGCCTCATGGTAGGCTGGTGCAAAACGTTGGATCTCATGGGATAAAGGGGGAGGTGGCTAGATGGGTGGAGAACTGGCTTGGTCACAGAAGACAGAGGGTGGTAGTGGAAGGGTCTTTTCCGGCTGGAGGCCTGTGACTAGTGGTGTTCCGCAGGGCTCTGTATTGGGACCTCTGCTGTTCGTGATTTATATAAACGATCTGGAAGAAGGTGTTATTGGGGTGATCAGTAAGTTTGCGGACGACACGAAAATGGCTGGACTTGCAGATAGTGAGGAACATTGTCAGAGGCTACAGAAGGATATAGATAGGCTGGAAATTTGGGCAAAGAAATGGCAGATGGAGTTCAATCCTGATGAATGCGAAGTGATGCATTTTGGTAGAAATAATGTAGGGAGGAGCTACACGATAAATGGAAGAACCATAAAGGGTGTAGATACGCAGAGGGACCTGGGTGTGCAAGTCCACAGATCCTTGAAGGTGACGTCACAGGTGGAGAAGCTGGTGAAGAAGGCATATGGCACGCTTGCCTTTATTGGACGGGGCATAGAGTATAAAAGTTGGGGTCTGATGTTGCAGATGTATAGAACGTTGGTTCGGCCGCATTTGGAATACTGCGTCCAGTTCTGGTTGCCACACTACCAGAAGGACATGGAGGCTTTGGAGAGAGTGCAGAGGAGGTTTACCAGGATGTTGCCTGGTATGGAGGGGTTTAGTTATGAGGAGAGATTGGGTAAACTGGGGTTGTTCTCCCTGGAAAGACGGAGAATGAGGGGAGATCTAATAGAGGTGTATAAAATTATGAAAGGCATAGATAGGGTGAACAGTGGGAAGCTTTTCCCCAGGTCGGCGGTGATGTTCACGAGGGGTCATAGGTTCAAGGTGAAGGGGGGGAGGTTTAACACAGATATCAGAAGGACATATTTTACACAGAGGGTGGTGAGGGCCTGGAATGCGCTGCCAGGCAAGGTGGTGGAGGCGGACACACTGGGAACGTTTAAGACTTATCTAGATAGCCACATGAACGGAGTGGGAATGGAGGGATACAAAAGAATGGTCTAGTTTGGACCAGGGAGCGGCACGGGCTTGGAGGGCCTATTCCTGTGCTGTATTGTTCTTTGTTCTTTGTACTTGATCTGATTCTGACCAATGAGCCTAGACAGGTGTCAGATCTCTCAGTGGGAGAGCATCTTGGGGATAGCGATCATAACCCTATCTCCTTTATGCTTGCATTGGAAAAAGAGAGGATCCAGCAAGCTAGGAAAGCGTTTATATTGAGTAGGGGAAAATATGAAGACATAAGGCAGCAAATTAGAGGAGTAAATTGGAAGGGGGTGTTCTCGGGGAAATCTACTGCAGAGAGGTGGCAGTTTTTCAAGGAATGTCTGTCGAGGGTTCTACAGGACAATGTTCCCAGCAGACAGGGAGGAGTTGGTAGGTTAAAGGAACCGTCGTGCACGAAAGCTGTGCGGGACCTAGTCGAGAAGAAAAGGAAAGCGTACAAAAGGTTCAGAGAGCTTGGCGAAGATAGGGATCTAGATGAGTATACCGCTTGTAGGAAGGGACGAAAGAAGGAAATTAGGAGAGCCAGAAGGGGTCACAAGAAGGCCTTGGCAAGTAGAATTAAGGAAAACCCGAAGGCGTTCTATAAATATGTGAAGAGTAAAAGGATGAGATGTGATGGAATAGGGCCTATAAAACGTGAAGGCGGGAAAATCTGTACGGAACCATTAAAAATGGCAGAGGTGCTTAATGAGTATTTTGCCTCGGTTTTCACAGAGGAGAAGGACATGGGTGGATGTACTGTGGGCTTGCGGTGGACTGAAAAGATTGAGTCTGTGGACTTTAACAAAGAGGTTGTGCAGGAATCTTTGAATGGCATCAAGATAGATCAGTCCACGGGTCCGGATGGGATGTACCCCAGGTTACTGTGGGAGACAAGGGAAGAGATTGCAGAGCCTTTGGCGATGATCTTTGGGTCATCGATGGAGACGGGAGAAGTGCCGGATGATTGGAGGATTGCGGATGTGGTTCCTATTTTCAAGAAGGGGAATAGGGATAGCTCAGGTAATTACCGACCGTTGAGTCTAATCTCAGTGGTTGGTAAACTGATGGAGAAGATCCTGAGCGACAAGATTTATGAGCATTGAGATTTGTTTAGTATGCTCAAGAATACTCAGCATGGTTTTGTCAAAGGCAGATCTTGCCTTACGAGCCTGGTGGAGTTCTTCGAAAATGTGACAAAACACATTGACGAAGGGAAAGCAGTAGATGTGGTTAATATGGATTTTAGCAAGGCGTTTGATAAGGTCCCCCATGCAAGGCTTCTAAAAAAAGTGAGAGGGCATGGGATCCAAGGGGCTGCTGCCCTGTGGATCAAGAACTGGCTTGCCCAAAGGAGGCAGAGAGTGTTTATAGATGGGTCTTTTTCTAATTGGCGGTCGGTCACCAGTGGTGTGCCCCAGGGATCTCCCAGGGATCTGTTCTGGGACCCTTGCTGTTTGTCATTTTCATAAATGACCTGGATGAGGAAGTGGAGGGATGGGTTGGTAAGTTTGCGGACGACACGAAGGTTGGTGGGTTGTGGATAGTCTGGAGGGATGTCAGAAGTTACAGAGGGACATAGATAGGATGCAAGACTGGGCGGAGAAGTGGCAGATGGACTTCAACCCAGATAAATGCGTAGTGGTCCATTTTGGCAGGTCAAATGGGATGAAGGAGTACAATATAAAGGGAAAGACTCTGAGTACGGTAGAGGATCAGAAGGGCCTTGGGGTCCGGGTCCATAGGACTCTAAAATCGGCCCCGCAGGTGGAGGAGGTGGTTAAGAAGGCGTATGGTGTGGTGGCCTTTATCAATCGAGGGACTGAGTTTAGGAGTCCGGGGATAATCATGCAGCGATATAAAACCCTCGTCAGAACCCACTTGGAGTACTGTGCTCAGTTCTGGTCGCCTCACTATAGGAAGGATGTGAAAAAGATTGAAAGGTTGCAGAGGAGATTTACAAGGATGTTGCCTGGATTGAGTGGCATGCCTTCTGAGGATAGGCTGAGGGAGCTCGGTCTTTTCTCCTTGGAGAGATGAAGGATGAGAGGAGACCATTAGAGGTGTACAAGATGTTGAGAGGCATAGATCGGGTGGACTCTGAGATGCTTTTTCCCAAGGTGGAAATGTCTGCTACGGGAGGACACAGGTTTAAGGTGATGAGGGGTAGGTACAGGGGAAATGTTGGGGGGAAGTTTTTCACACAGAGGGTGGTGGGCGAGTGGAATCGGTTGCCGTCAGTGGTGGTGGAGGCAAACTCAATACGGTCTTTCAAGAGACTCCTGCATGAGTACATGGGACTTAATAGGATGGAGGGTTATGGGTCGGCCTAAAAGGTCGGGATATGTTCGGCACAACTTGTGGGGCCGAAGGGCCTGTTTTGTGCTGTAGTTTTCTATGTTTCTAAGTAGCATTGTGATTAAAGTAAGATTCTACTGGAATGTTGTTCAAATACACACAAGGACATTCATTAACAGAAAAAAAAGAACATAATTTAGTCACTCGCAAAAATGTATCCAACTAGATTTTGTGGCTTTGGAAAACCTTTGGCGATCGTTAAGGTGTGGGATGGAAGGAAATTTGGCCGAATGGATAAGTACCTGGCGATCTCATAGAAGACAGAGGTTGGTGGTGGATGGAAAGTTTTCAGACTGGAGACCAGTTACCAGCGGTGTACCACAGGGATCAGTGCTTGGTCCTCTGCTATTTGTGATTTTTATCAATGACTTGCAGGAGGGGGCTGAAGGGTGGATCAGTAAATTTGCTGATGACACCAAGATGGGTGGAGTAGTGGATGAGGTGGAGGGCTGTTGTCGGCTGCAAAGAGACATAGAGAGGATACAGAGCTGGGCCGAAAAATGGCAGATGGAATTTAACCCGGATAAGTGCGAGGTGATTCATTTTGGTAGGACAAATTTGAATGCGGATTACAGGGTCAACGGCAGGGTTCTGAGGAATGTGGAGGAACAGAGAGATCTTGGAATTCATATCCACTGATCTCTGAAGGTTGCCACTCAAGTAGATAGAGCCGTGAAGAAGGCCTGTAGTGTGTTACCGTTTATTAACAGGGGGCTTGAGTTTAAGAGCCATGGGGTTATGCTGCAACTATACAGGACCTTTGTGAGACCATATTTGGAATATTGTGTGCAGTTCTGGTCGCCTCACTATGGGAAGGATGTGGAAGCATTGGAGGGAGTGCAGAGGAGATTAACCAGGATGCTGCCTGGTTTGGAGGGTAAGTCTTATGAGGAAAAGTTGAGGGTGATGCGCGATTCATCCACTCGGGAGGCTAGATCGTACCCGGGAATAAAGGCTTTAATTCGCAACAAGAATAGAGCATACTGCTTAACAATACTATCCCAGACTAAGGGTCACTAGGAAGTGCAGTGACCTTTATACTCCTATAAGAAGGCGGAGCCAAACGGAGTGTATCACAGAACAATACCAACAGGTGGAACACCCCAACCCTAACCCCAACAGTAACAAGAGTAACATATGCACAAGTACCCATAGTGATAACCATCTATGGTTCAGTACCCAAAGTGGTAACCATCTATGGTTCACCACAGAGGGTGATGGGGCTTTTCTCTTTGGAGTGGAGGAGGGTGAGGGGTGACTTAATAGAGGTTTATAAGATGATGAGGGGGATAGATAGAGTGGACGTTCAGAGACTATTTCCTCGGCTGGATGTAACTGCGACTATGGGGCACAACTATAAGGTTCATATTGGGAGATATAGGAGGGATGTCCGAGGTAGATTTTTTACTCAGAGAGTGGTTGGGTTGTGGAATGGACTGCGTGCAGGGATAGTGGAATCGGACACTTGGAACTTTCAAGCGGTTATTGGATAGGCTTGTGGAGCACACCAGGATGATAGGAAGTGGGATAGCTTGATCTTGGTTTCAGACAAAGCTTGGAACAACATCGAGGGCAGAAGGGCCTGTACTGTGCTGTACTGTTCTCTGTTCTATGTTCTATGTCTTTCTATTCCGCTACCTGCAAGTTTTTTCTGATTCAGTTCGATAGATGGAGCGGTCTATTAAGTGATATTCAAAGCTGGAGAGAGCTGCTCTTTCCCTCGCTAGGCTTTGAGAGGTGGCAGTCCTTCAGTTGAACTGCAGGCAGGCAGTCAATCTCCTATTTTAAACTGTGATGACCTATGAATTTTCCTGCACCAGGATTGATCTGATCTTGTCGACAACAATAAATTAACATGTGATAGCTTCCTGATAGCTCAGTGTCTTCTTTGAACTGATAGGCTGAACCCAAAATTCAAAAACCTGCAAAGCCTGTTACCATGGCAACCTTGATGCTTGGTCTTGGCTGCAAATGTTGCCGTCTGTGTGCTCTGTCTGTACCTGTAAGTCTCCAAGCATTGACACAAGTCCATCTTTAAAGGGACACAAAACCAGCTTTTAAAGGGACCACACTTCACAAACTCAGCTTGCCAACACCAGACATAGAGCGAGAGCTCCGACAATCACCACCACAGCAAACTGTATTCAAATAGAACCCTCTGCATTTCATTTCACCCTCACATTTATCTCTCTGCCTCACACACATTTTTTACTCCACAATTACACCCGCCTCAAGTTAAACAGCTTTCATTCCAGGCCATCAAGAATTATTTACAGTGATGAGATTAATTGTTAATCTGACCTCACTGCTGTTAATTTAGAGATGACTGATATAACTTGTGCACAGGAAGATCCAAAGCACAGAGGCAGTTTCAAAATTCAGTTTAGAGTTTCTGATAATTGTTTTCTGTGTGTGTGCTTCTTGTTTTAATGTCCAAAGTGAGGCTTGAATATTGGTCGCACAGTAAGATCCCACAGGCAGCAATGTGATATTGGCTGAATGTCCCCTCAGTCATCTGCAGAAAGTGATCATGAACTCCCTCAGTCCCATTGTTCAAGTTGAAGCTTTTTTATATTCAAGGCCTTGGAACCTTCTTTGCAGTCAGTGAGCGATTTTCAAAGAGGATGTTCATTGTTACAAGGCAGACAAAGGGCCCAGGACAGTGCGTGCACAGCAAGATCCCACAGCCGCTGCACTGCGAATCTAATCAAATGAGACACAGCCCTACCCCTGCCTCCATCCTCACACCTGCTGTGAGCCCTTTCCCCCAAAGCACCCAACAAAAAGCCCCACACACCTTCCACTCTGTGTGTGTGCATTGTCCCAAGTCTGGAGAATTCCCTTCACTTCCCTGGAAAGATGAAACTCTCTCTTAACACTGAGACAACCTTTAAAGCAAGATCTGCAGCAAGATCGCACAAGGTGCAGTTCGCAGTGTGGAGTGTGTTTTACACCGTTTAATGGAATGTAACCCTGAAAAGTATGAGCTGATACACTTTGGAAGGAGTAATTTGACAAGGAAGTACTCAATGAATGTTCGGACTTTCGGAAGATCTATGGTAGAATGTGACCTTGGCGTATTTGACCACAGATCTTTGAAAGCAGAAGGGCATGTTGGTAGGGTGGTGAAAATTCCACATGGGACACTTGCCTTTATCGTTCGAGGCATAGATGACAAAGGCAGGGAAGTAATGTTGGAATTGTCTCGATCTTTGGTGAGGCCCCAGCTGGAGTACTGTGTGCAGTTCTGATCGCCACATTATAGGAAGGATGTGTTTGCGCTGGATGGGTGTGCAGAGGAGATTCACCAAGATGCTGCCTTGGATGGAAGATCAACGTTATGAAAAGAGGGTGCGTGGGCTTGGGTTATTAACATTTTAGCAGAGAAGACTGAGGGGCGACCTGATCGAGGTAGACAAGATTATGAGGGCCATGGACAGAGTGGATAAGGAGCAACTGTTCCACATATCTGAAGGGTCAGTCACGAGGGGACATAGGTTCACGGTGGGGGTAAGGAGGTTTTGGGGCAGCGGTGTGAGGAAATAATTTTTCACCAGAGGGTGGTGAGGGTCTGGAATGCGCTGTCCGGGAGGATGGTGGAGGTGGGTTGCCTCACATCCTTTAAAGGGTATCTGGATGAGCACTTGGCACAACATAACATTCAGGGCTCTGGGCCAAGTGCTGACAGATGGGGTTAGGTGGGATTTCAAGTATTTCTAATGTGACAGTGCCCAGTCGATGGGCCGAAGGGCCTCTTCTGCACTGTATAGAACATAGAACATAGAACAGTACAACACAGAACAGGCCCTTCGGCCCACGATGTTGTGCCGAGCTTTATCAGAAACCAAGATCAAGCTATCCCACTCCCTATCATCCTGGTGTGCTCCATGTGCCCATCCAATAACCGCTTAAATGTTCCTAAAGTGTCTGACTCCACTATCACTGCAGGCAATCCATTCCACACCCCAACCCCTCTCTGCGTAAAGAACCTACCTCTGATATCCTTCCTGTATCTCCCACCACGAACACAAAAGTTATGCCCCCTTGTAATAGCTCCATCCACCCGAGGAAATAGTCTTTGAACGTTCACTCTACCTATCCCCCTCATCATTTTATACACCTCTATTAATTCTCCCCTCAGCCTCCTCCGCTCCAGAGAGAACAGCCCTAGCTCCCTCAACCTTTCCTCATATGACCTACCCTCCAAACCAGGCAGCATCCTGGTAAATCTCCTCTGCACTCTTTCCAGCGCTTCCACATCCTTCTTATAGTGAGATGACCAGAACTGCATACAATATTCCAAAAGTTGTCTCACCAAGGTCCTGTACAGTTGCAGCATAACCCCACGGCTCTTAAACTCCAACCCCCTGTTAATAAAAGCTAACCCACTACAGGCCTTCTTCACAGCTCTATCTACTTGAGTGGCAACCTTTAGAGATCTGTGGATATCGACCCCAAGATCTCTCTGTTCCTCCACAGTCTTCAGAACCCTGGATGATTCTATTATTCTATAACCTCTCATTCTTGGTTCTCCTCATTCTCTCTCACTCTTTCCTTCCCTCAATTTCTTCCAATCAGACAGAAACATTCAAATGGAGAGAGAGAGAGTTCCACAGAGAGAATCTTCTAAACCTGAATTAAAATGCCAGCCCTGCTCCATCCTGCCCACCCCCTGTCCCCTCTCAGTCTCTAGAAGCCGCTCAACTCCCTCTTTCAGTTTGGGAAGTGGCTCCTGATTCGTTCAGGACACTTTAAAAATCCTCCCAGACTATCTGACAGGGTTTGAGTGGAGCTGCAGCTGGTGACCACACACTGGAGACTCTCACATCCTGTCCCTCTTTCTCAAATGCTGTCCCTCCATCACCACCTCTGCTTTGACCTTCCACTCCCCTCGGGCCTCCCTCTGTCTCTGCTCCACTCCCTCCTTCTCTTTTCTCCTCCTGCCACTGTCTCTCTCTCTCATTGTAAAGATGGATGTTCTTATCTAGGGCCAGGTGTTTGCAACCACACTCACCACCTCTTACTCCATCCCTCCTTCTAACTTCCTATTTCTGTCCATATCTCTGCTTCTTTCCCTCTCTTTCATGTGCACTGTGTTGAAAGGAGCGATGCAATATTTCTGAGCCACACTGCCAATAACCACAAACAATATTGCTGTGAGGGGGTGGGAAGAACCACCTTATCTGAGGGTTTCCAGTTAGGAGTCAGTGCCCAGCTTCCTGTCTCTGGAGAATAGCCTCAGTCAGAGCCCTGAGATTCCTATTTAAAGAAATCAATCAATAGATCGATTCATTTATTCATAAATAACTACTGGGAGGCTCATTTTAAAAAGTCCACCAAAGGAATGGACACAGCTTGTTCCCCAGTTTAAAGAGGGGAGTTTATCTCTTTCTGTCACTGAGGGGATATGTATCCAAACTCAGAATTCACATGGAGCTGGGTGGAGGATTACACCAAGCGCGAGGCTGGGGGAATGGCATGTCTCTCCACCCCCCCCCCCCACCCCCCCCACCCCACTTTGTCCTCTCTGGATATGGTCACAGTGCTGCCTATGGGATCATGCTGTGCTTAAAATCCCCACAAAGAAAGCTGGAAAGGGAGAGGGAGAGATTCTGGAGGGAGGTGAACAGGAATGGGGAGAAAGCGAGATTGAGAGAGCAATACTGGGGTGAGATGGAGAGATATGGGGAGAAACAGGAGGAGAGAGAGAACAATTGGAGAGCGATAGGGAGATATGGGTTAAAGTTATAATGAGAATGAAGCACTGGATAAGAGAGAAATACAGATAGAGGGAATAAAGCTGGTCGGAGAGAAGAAGAGTTTAGGAAGAGATAGATAGGGAAGCAAAGGAGAAGGCACAGAGAGAGGGAGATAAAAAAGGAAAAAAGAGGCGGACAGAGGATATAATCTGTAAATTAGAAGCAGAAAAGCTGCGGAGGAGAGTCAGAATGGGGAGGAAATTTGCAGAGGGGGGAAATTAAATAGAAAAATCCTCGATTGACTTCCAAATCCACCAGCTGTCCAGTGCAGAGACGTGTTCAATCCGGGGTGGGCTCTGATAATTGGGTGCAGGAAGGGATTGCAGATTCTATCTCTGTCCACTTTGGGTCTAATTGGGAAACCCGTCCAGTCTGAATTAACCCTGGAAAACAGATCAGATGAGGAATCACCCCCACACCCCCCTTTCCCTCTCCCCCCCACACTCCCCTTTCCCTCTCCCCACCCACACCCCCCTTTCCCTCTTCCCCCACACCCCCCTTTCCCGCTCCCCAGTACATGCTCATTGTTCATCCATAGCGAGGTAAAGAGGAGTGACTTGTTGCAGGAGTCTGGGGGGGGAGATCGACTTTTTTACAATACTTTATTTGTGGGCTTTATTTTTTTTAAAAACATTAAACTGCAAATGGGAAGTATCCGCGGGGTCTTGTGGGAAGTGTGTGGGGTTTTGTTTTCAGCGTGGGAGGGTTAAGAGCAGGCCGCACTACCCAGCGGGCAGCGTGGCTAGCGGGCAGCGGAGTGAGCAGGGAGTAGAGTGAGGGCTGAAGGGCTTTGGCTCAACGGGATTAGTCGGAAACGGGCGAAGCATGTTCGGTTCATCTGGTAGTTTTACCAGTGTACTTGAAGAAAGGGCGATTATGAGTGCAAGTCCAGTTTGTTGTTCTCGGTGTCGGATGTGGGAGCTCCTGGAGTCAGCTCGCCTCCCGGACGCCCATTTCTCCGCCGGTTGCATCAAACTGCAGCTCCTAAGGGACCGCGTTACGGTACGGGAGCTGCAGCTCGATGATCTTCGTCTGGTCAGGGAAAATGAGGAGCTGATAGATAGGAGTTACAGGCAGGTGGTGACACCGGGGTCACAGGAGAAAGACACGTGGGTCACAGTTTGGAAGGGGAAAGGTCAGGTACTAGAGAGCACCCCGGTGGCTGTGCCCCTTCAGAATAAGTACTCCTGTTTGAGTGCTGTTGGGGGGAGCAGCCTACCTGGGGGAAACAACAGTGGCCGTACCTTTGGCGCAGAGTCCGGCCCGGCAGCTCAGAAGGGTAGGGAAAGGGAGGATGAGCAAACTGACCACAGCACCAGGGTACAGGGAGCCGTTCAAGTGGGGGGAGAAAAAAGAAATGCAGTAGAAATTGGGGATAGTACATTTTTGGATGCTGTTGCGGGGTTGGCGGGGGGGACTTAGCATGGGTAAGCCATGGGGTACAGGTCGCTGCCTCAGAGTCTGTCCTTGGTGCCAGGACGGGAAGGGGGGAGAGGAGTAGAGGCTTAGTCAAAGAACAAAGAACAAAGAACAATACAGCACCCGAACAGGCCCTTCGGCCCTCCAAGCCCGCACCGCTCCCTGGTCCAAACCAGACCATTCTTTTGTATATCCTCCATTCCCACTCTGTTCATGTGGCTATCTCGATAAGTCTTAAACGTTCCCAGTTTGTCCGCCTCCACCACCTGGCCTGGTAGCGCATTCCAGGCCCCCACTACACTCTGTGTAAAATACGTCCTTCTGATATCCGTGTTGAACATCCCCGCCTTCCCCCAGTCCGGCGCCCCCCTCACCTTGAACCTATCGCCCCTCGTGAACGTCACCACCGATCTGGAAAAAAGCTTCCCACCGTCCACCCTATCTATGCCTTTCATAATTTTATACACCTCTATTAGGTCACCCCTCATCCTCCGTCTTTCCAGTGAGAACAACCCCAGTTTACCCAATCTCTCCTCATAACTAAGCCCCTCCATACCAGGCAACATCCTGGCAAACCTCCTCTGCACTTTCTGTAAAGCCTCCATGTCCTTCTGGTAGTGTGGCGACCAGAACTGGATGCAGTATTCCAAATGCGGCCGAACCAACGTTCTATACAACTGCAACATCAGACCCCAACTTTTATACTCGATGCCCCGTCCAAGAAAGGCAAGCATGCCATATGCCTTCTTCACCAGCTTCTCCACCTGTGACGTCACCTTCAAGGATCTGTGGACATACACACCCAGGTCCCACTGCGTATCTACACCCTGTATGGTTCTGCCATTTATCGTATAGCTCCACCACCACCCCCGCCCCCACGTTAGTTCTTCCAAAATGCATCACTTCGCATTGATCTGGATTGAACTCCATCTGCCATTTCTTTGCCCAAATTTCCAGATTATCTATATCCTTCTGCAGCCTCTGACAATGTTCCTGACTGTCTGCAAGTCCTGCCATTTACGTGTCGTCCGCAAACTTACTGATCACACCAGTTACACCTTCTTCCAGATCGTTTAGATAAATCACAAACAGCGGAGGTCCCAATACAGAGCCCTGCGGAATGCCACTATTCACAGGCATCCAGCCTGAAAAAGACCCTTCCGCTACCACCCTCTGTCTTCTGTGAGCAAGCCAGTTCTCCACCCATCTTGCCACCTCCCCCTTTATCCCATGAGATCCAACCATTTGCACCAATCTACCGTGAGGGACTTTGTCAAACGCTTTACTAAAGTCCATAGAGACGACATCCATGGCCCTTCCCTCGTCAACCATTCTGGTCACTTCTTCAGAAAACTCCACCAGGTTAGTGAGGCATGAAGTCCCTCTCACAAAACCATGCTGACTATCGTTAATGAGTTTATTCCTTTCTAAATGCGCATACATTCTATCTCTAAGAATCCTCTCCAACAACTTCCCGACCACGGACGTCAAGCTCACCGGCCTATAATTTCCCGGGTTATCCTTCCTGCCCTTCTTAAATAACGGGACCACATTAGCTATCCTCCAATCCTCTGGGACCTCACCTGTGTCCAGTGACGAGACAAAGATTTGCGTCAGAGGCCCAGCGATTTCATCTCTCGTCTCCCTGAGCAGCCTTGGATAGATTCCATCAGGCCCTGGGGATTTGTCAGTCTTTCTATTCCCTAAAAAACCTAACACTTCCTCCCTTGTAATGGAGATTTTCGCTGACGGGTCAGCACTCCCCTCCGAGACACTCCCAGTCAACACATCCCTCTCCTTTGTGAATACCGACGCAAAGTATTCATTTAGGATCTCCCCTACTTCTTTGGGCTCGAAGCATAATTCCCCACTTTTGTCCCTGAGAGGTCCGATTTTTTCCCTGACAACCCTTTTGTTCCTGACGTATGAATAAAATTCTCCTTGAGATTCTCCTTAATCCTGTCTGCCAAGAACATTTCGTGACCCCTTTTTGCCCTTCTAATTCCTCATTTGAGTTCTTTCCTACTTTCTTTGTATTCCTCCAGAGCTCCCTACGTTTTTAGCTGCCTGGGGACATTGGTCATTGGGGACTCCATTGTTAAAGGGACGGATAGGAGATTCTGCGGGAATGAGAGAGACTCGCGGTTGGTGTGTTGCCTCCCAGGAACCAGAGTCCGCGATGTCTCGGATCGTGTTTTCGAAATCCTTAAGAGGGAGGGGGACCAGCCCCAAGTTGTGGTTCACATAGGCACTCAAGACATAGGTAGGAAAAGGGATGGGGATAAGGCAGAAATTCAGGGAGTTAGGGTGGAAGCTTAGGGCTAGAACAAACAAAGTTGTTATCTCTGGTTTGTTACCCGTGCCACGTGATAGTGAGGAGAGGAATAGGGAGAGAGAGCAGTTGAACACGTGGTTACAGGGATGGTGCAGGAGGGAGGGTTTCAGATACCTGGACCTCTTTCTGGGGTGGGTGGGACCTCTACAAACAGGATGGTCTGCACCTGAACCAGAGGGGTACCAATACCTTCGGGGGGGGAAATTTGCTAATGCTCTTCGGGAGGGGTTAAACTAATTCAGCAGTGGGGTGGGGACCTGAACTGTAGCTCCGGTGTACAGGAGGTTGAGAGTAGTGAGGTCATGGATGAGGTTTCAGGGTCGCAGGAGTGCACTGGCAGGCAGGCAGGCGGTTTGAAGTGTGTATACTTCAACGCCAGGAGCATCCGGAATAAGGTGGATGAGCTTGCAGCATGGGTTGGTACCTGGGATTTCGATGTTGTGGCCATCTCGGAGACATGGATAGAGCAGGGACAGGAATGGTTGTTGCAGGTTCCAGGGTTTAGATGTTTCAGTAAGTGCAGGGAAGGTGGTAAAAGAGGGAGAGGTGTGGCATTGTTAGTCAAGGACAGGATTACGGTGGCAGAAAGGACGTTTGATGAGGACTCGTCGACTGAGGTAGTTTGGGCTGAGGTTAGAAACAGGAAAGGAGAGGTCACCCTGTTGGGAGTTTTTAATAGACCTCCGTAAAGTCCCAGAGATGTAGAGGAAAGGATTGCAAAGATGATTCTGGATAGGAGTGAAAGTAACAGGGTAGTTGTACTGGGGGACTTTCACTTTACAAATATTGACTGGAAAAGCTAAAGTTCGAGTGCTTTCGAGGGGTCAGTTTTTGTCCAATGTGTGCAGGAGAGTTTCCTGACACTGGATGTCGATAGGCCAACAAGAGGCGAGGCCGCATTGGATTTGGTACTGGGTAATGAACCAGACCAGGTGTTAGATTTGGAGGTAGGTGAGCACTTTGGTGATAGTGACCACAATTCGACTACGTTTAACTTTGCAATGGAAAGGGATAGGTATATATCGAACGAGAAGAGTTATAGCTGGGGGAAAGGAAATTATGATGCGATTCAGAGAGATTTAGGATGCATAGGTTGGGGAAGGAAACTGCAGGGGATGGGCACAATTGTAATGTGGAGCTTGTTCAAGGAACAGCTACTACGCGTCCTTGATAAATATGTACCTGTCAGGCAGGGAGGAAGCAGACGTGTGAGGGAATCGTGGTTTACTAAAGAGGTTGAACCTCCTGTGAAGAGGAAGAAGGAGACTTATGTTAAGTTGAGACATGAAGGCTCAGTTAGGGCGCTTGAGAGTTACAAGTTAGCCAGGAAGGACCTAAAGAAAGAGTTAAGAAGAGCCAGGAGGGGACATGAGAAGTCTTTGGCAGGTAGGATCAAGGAAAACCTTAAAGCTTTCTATAGGTATGTCAGGAGTAAAAAAATGACGAGGGTAAGGTGAGGGCCAGTCAAGGACAGGAGTGGGAAGTTGTGCGTGGAGTCTGAAGAGATAGGAGAGGCACGAAATGAATATTTTTCATCGGTATTCACACAGGAGAGGGACAGTGTTGTCGAGGGGTGTACTGAGATGCAGGGTGTTGGACTGAATAGGATTGAGGTTCATAAGGAGGAGGTGTTAGCAATTTGGAAAGGGTAAAAATTGATAAGTCCCCTGGGCCGGATAGGATTTATCCGAGGATTCTCTGGGAGGCTGGAGAGGAGATTGCAGAGTCTTTGGCTTTGATCTTTGTGTCGTCATTGTCTACAGGAACAGTGCCAGAAGACTGGAGGATAGCAAATGCTGTCCCCTTGTTCAAGAAGGGGAGTAGGGACAACCCTGGTAATTATAGACCGGTGAGCCTTACTTCTGTTGTGGGCAAAGTTTTGGAATGGTTTTCAGAGATAGGATTTATAATCATCGAGAAAGGAATAATTTGATTAGGGGATAGTCAGCATGGTTTTGCAAAGGGTAGGTCGTGCCTCCCAAACCTTATTGAGTTCCTTCAGAAGATGACCAAAGAGGTGGATGAGGGTAAAGTGGTTGATGTGGTGTAAATGGATTTCAGCAAAGCGTCTGATAACGTTCCCCATGGTAAGCTATTGCAGAAAATACGAAGGCATGGGATTGACGGGGAATTTAGTGGTTTGGATCAGGAATTGGCTAGCTGTAAGGAAACATAGGGTGGTGGTTGATGGGAAATGTTCATCCTGGAGTTCAGTTACTAGTGGTGTACCGCAAGCATCTGTTTTGGAGCCACTGCTGTTTGTCATTTTTAGGAATGACCTGGATGAGGGCGTAGAAGGATGGTTTAGTAAATTTGCAGATGACACTAAAGTCTGTGGAGTTGAAGACAGTGTGGAGGGAAGTGGCTGGTGACAGCGGGACATAGATAAGCTGCTGAGCTGGGCTGAGAGTTGGCAAATGGAGTTTAATGTGGAAAAGTGCGAGGTGATTCACTTTGGAAGGAGTAACAGGAATACAGAGTACTGCGCTAATGGTAAGATACTTGGTAGTGTGGATGAACAGAGGGATCTGGGTGTCCATGTGCATAGATCCCTGAAAGTTGGCACCCAGGTTGATAGGGTTGTTAAGAAGGTGTACGGTGTGTTAGCTTTTATTGGAAGAGGGATTGAGTTTCGGAGCCATGAGGTCATGTTGCAGCTGCACAAAACTCTGGTGCGGCCGCATTTGGAGTATTGCATACAGTTCTGGTTGCCGCATTATAGGAAAGATGTGGAAGCGTTGGAAAGGGTGCAGAGGAGATTTACCAGGATGTTGCCTGGTATGGTGGGAAAATCGTATGAGGAAAGGCTGAGGGGCTTGAGGTTGTTTTCCTTAGAGAGAAGAAGGTTAAGAGGTGACTTACTAGAGGCATACAAGATGATCAGACGATTAGATAGGGTGGATAGTGAGAGCCTTTTTCCTTGGATGGTGATGGCTAACATGAGGGGACATAGCTTTAAATTGAGGGGTGAGAGATATAGGACAGATGTTAGAGGTAGGTTCTTCACTCAGAGAGTAGGAAGAACGTGGAATGCCCTGCCTGCAGCAGTAGTGGACTCGTCAACATTAAGAGCATTCAAATGGTTATTGGATAAACATATGGATGATATTGGAATAGTGTCGATTAGAGGGGCTTTACATTGGTTCCACTGGTCGGCGCAACATCGAGGGCCGAAGGGCCTGTTCTGCGCTGTAATGTTCTATGTTCTATGCTCTCGCACCTCAACATGCCCCTTTCCCTCTGCCCCCCACACCCCCTTTCCCTCTCACCCCCACACCCCCTTTCCCTCTCCCCGCACACCCCCTTTCCCTCTCACCCCCACACCCCCCTTTCCCTCTCCCCCCCACACCCCCCTTTCCCTCTCCCCCCACAGCCCCCTTTCCTTCCCCCCCCACACCCCCCTTTCCCTCTCCCCCCCACACCCCCCTTTCCCTCTCCCCCCCACACCCCCATTTCCCTCTCCCCCCCACAACCCCCTTTCCCTCTCCCCCAACACCCCCCTTTCCCTCTCCCCAGAACAACCCCCTTTCCCTCTCCCCCCGCACCCCCCTATCCCTCCCCCCCACACCCCCTTTCCTTCCCCCCCACACCCCCCTTTCCCACTGCCCCCACACCCCCCTTTCACTCTCCCCCCCACACCCCCTTTCCCTCTCCCCCCACACCCCCCTTTCTTCTCCCCCCCGCACCCCCCTTTCCCTCTCCCCCCACACTCCCCTTTCCCTCTCCCCCCCACACCCCCCTTTCCTCTCCCCCCACACCGCCCTTTCCCTCTCCCCCCCACACCCCCCTTTCCCTCTCCCCCCCACACCCCCCTTTCCCTCTCCCCCCACACCCCTTTTCCCTCTCACCCCCCCACACCCCCCTTTCCCTCTCCCCCCAAAATCCCCCTTTCCCTCTCCCCCCACACCCCCCTTTCCCTCTCCCCCCCACACCCCCCTTTCCCTCTCACCCCCCCACACCCCCCTTTCCCTCTCCCCCCAAAATCCCCCTTTCCCTCTCCCCCACACCCCCCTTTCCCTCTCCCCCCACACCCCCCTTTCCCTCTCCCCCCACACCCCCCTTTCCCTCTCCCCCCACACCGCCCTTTCCCTCTCCCCCACACACCCCCCTTTCCCTCTCCCCCCCACACCCCCCTTTCCCTCTCCCCCCCACACCCCCCTTTCCCTCTCCCCCCCCACACCCCCATTCCCTCTCCCCCACACCCTCCTTTCCCTCTCCCCCCCCCACACCCCCCTTTCCCTCTCCCCCCCACACCCCCCTTTCCCTCTCCCCCCCACAACCCCCTTTCCCTCTCCCCCCACACCCCCCTTTCCCTCTCCCCAGAACAACCCCCTTTTCCCTCTCCCCCCGCATCCCCCTATCCCTCCCCCCCACACCCGCTTTCCTGCCCCCCCACACCCCCCTTTCCCTCTGCCCCCACACCCCCCTTTCCCTCTCCCCCCCACACCCCCTTTCCCTCTCCCCCCACACCCCCCTTTCTTCTCCCCCCCGCACCCCCCTTTCCCTCTCCCCCCACACTCCCCTTTCCCTCTCCCCCCCACACCCCCCTTTCCTCTCCCCCCACACCGCCCTTTCCCTCTCCCCCCACACTCCCCTTTCCCTCTCCCCCCACACCCCCTTTCCCTCTCACCCCCCCACACCCCCTTTCCCTCTCCCCGCACACCCCCTTTCCCTCTCACCCCCACACCCCCCTTTCCCTCTCCCCCCCACACCCCCCTTTCCCTCTTCCCCCACAGCCCCCTTTCCTTCCCCCCCCACACCCCCCTTTCCCTCTCCCCCCCACACCCCCCTTTCCCTCTCCCCCCCACACCCCCATTTCCCTCTCCCCCCCACAACCCCCTTCCCCTCTCCCCCAACACCCCCCTTTCCCTCTCCCCAGAACAACCCCCTTTCCCTCTCCCCCCGCACCCCCCTATCCCTCCCCCCCACACCCCCTTTCCTTCCCCCCCACACCCCCCTTTCCCACTGCCCCCACACCCCCCTATCACTCTCCCCCCCACACCCCCTTTCCCTCTCCCCCCACACTCCCCTTTCCCTCTCCCCCCCACACCCCCCTTTCCTCTCCCCCCACACCGCCCTTTCCCTCTCCCCCCCACACCCCCCTTTCCCTCTCCCCCCCACACCCCCCTTTCCCTCTCCCCCCACACCCCCTTTCCCTCTCACCCCCCCACACCCCCCTTTCCCTCTCCCCCCAAAATCCCCCTTTCCCTCTCCCCCCACACCCCCCTTTCCCTCTCCCCCCCACACCCCCCTTTCCCTCTCACCCCCCCACACCCCCCTTTCCCTCTCCCCCCAAAATCCCCCTTTCCCTCTCCCCCACACCCCCCTTTCCCTCTCCCCCCACACCCCCCTTTCCCTCTCCCCCCACACCCCCCTTTCCCTCTCCCCCCACACCCCCCTTTCCCTCTCCCCCACACACCCCCCTTTCCCTCTCCCCCCCACACCCCCCTTTCCCTCTCCCCCCCACACCCCCCTTTCCCTCTCCCCCCCCACACCCCCATTCCCTCTCCCCCACACCCTCCTTTCCCTCTCCCCCCCCCACACCCCCCTTTCCCTCTCCCCCCCACACCCCCCTTTCCCTCTCCCCCCCACAACCCCCTTTCCCTCTCCCCCCACACCCCCCTTTCCCTCTCCCCAGAACAACCCCCTTTTCCCTCTCCCCCCGCATCCCCCTATCCCTCCCCCCCACACCCGCTTTCCTGCCCCCCCACACCCCCCTTTCCCTCTGCCCCCACACCCCCCTTTCCCTCTCCCCCCCACACCCCCTTTCCCTCTCCCCCCACACCCCCCTTTCTTCTCCCCCCCGCACCCCCCTTTCCCTCTCCCCCCACACTCCCCTTTCCCTCTCCCCCCCACACCCCCCTTTCCTCTCCCCCCACACCGCCCTTTCCCTCTCCCCC